>NW_022631033.1:18244042-18312731 GCF_010015895.1 Lontra canadensis
GGGGGGGGGGGGGGGGGGGGGGGGGGGGGGGGGGGGGGGGCGGGCCATGTTCATTTGGCCTCTTTAAGAGATTGTTCTACTTCATGCTAAATTTGCGAGTCTAACTTGAGAAACCTAGAAAATTCAGTAGAAAATACATATTCACAGTATTTTAAGCTGGAATGGACTATTTTAAGCCTAACAGAATCTCAAGATAAACCAGTTCAGCTTCTTCCCTTTGCAGCTGAAGGACGGGGGCCCAGAGGAGTCTGGGGTTGTCAGGAACTTGCAGGAAGTCAGTGCGGCCCTGGGAGCAGAACCCAGGTCTCAGCGTCGTCCCTGCTCTCTCTCCTTTGCAGCAGCGACGCTCACTGGGCTTCCCCAAAGCACCTTCCTAGATGCAGAGAAATACCTTGTTACTCATAAAGCCAAGTCTTCAAAGTGGTTTTTATAATAACTTATGAGAGCTTTGTAATTAGTTGCAAATAATACCCTGTAGTTAATGAAAGAAACGGCTATGCTCAAAGCCGTTTATTAATTATGATGTTCCAGTCAGCATTTGCAAGTTAATTTAAGGGAAGAAAAGCAGGATTATGTCAAGAGTACAGTGATCCTCAGAATCCAAGGAAAGGAAACAAGTCGAAGTTTTCCTTACGTTGATTTGGAACTTGGGACTGGTTTGTGTCATTCTGTCCCTCTGTCCCAATCTCTCTCTCAGTCCACCTCCCACATCCCCTATCTGATGTGCCCTTAGGTCCTGTCATTCAACTTGTCAGTCACCAGACTCCCATCTCTAATCCCTTGACTTGATCCCCTGCCCCCATCTCGGTCCCCTGCTTGGTTTCCCTTCCAACTTCTGTCCCTCTGTCTCTCCCTAAGGACTTGCCCCCATTTTTTTCTCCCCTCAGCCCAGCTTCCTCTGCAGCTGATGTGTGAGGTAGGTGACCGCCCCAGCCTTTGTCTGCTTCACTCACTAAATCTGTCACTCACCCCAATTTCCAGTTCCCCACGGAGCCATCTGATCTGCCTCCTTCACCTTTTCTCACCGGGCTGCAAGTTGCTGCCACTCCTCGGAGGGGGCCGCCTGTGGTCGGGTGGCCAGCCCTGGGCTGAGGCCAGGGACCCCGGGGGGCTCAGGAGCCCTGGGCAAGACAGCTGGCCTCTACCTGGACACCCGTGTATATAACTCACGACAGGCCTGCGTGGCGTGCAGTGTCCTCTCTCGGGGGGTGGGAGGGGGGCGGCAGTGCGTGGAGACCTGGGCTTAGTGTCCTTAAAGCCATTTGCTCAAGGACCTGTGGCCGGTCGGTGGTCCAGATGGGAGCCAGCCCCTGGGGTCAGCGCCGCACCCTCCTCCTCTTCGTGCTGGGCTCCTCTGGAAGCAAATCCATGCCTTCCCCAGAAGTCGCCGTGCCCTGATGCTAGGTAGACCCAGCTGTCTTCTGCATGTGTTTAAGAAGTTATTGTTAAGGCCCCTGGGCTGTCAGTAGACTTGAGATCAGTAGGATTTTATGAAAACCTTGCTTGAGACCCTGCGTGATATCTGCTAACATCTTCACACACTTGGGGTCCAAGGAGGTTTTCTTGGATCTAGGTCAAGTCCTTATAGAAATGCCAAACTGAGATTTCAACAGGACGAGCAGGTTGTCGGGACTTTTAAAAGCCCCACCCCCACCTCTTTTAAAGAAGACGCAAAGCTCTGGCAGAAATCAAATTTTTAATCAGTGGAGGTTGATTTATATTTTCATAGCCTTTGGCATCAGGGAAGATCTTACATGGACAGACGGGTAAGCGTGTTTGTGAGGGGGGTGATCATTTGTGCACTGTCCTCCTTGCCGAACAAGGATTGTTAAGTACTTCCTTGAATTCCGTGAAATTTGCTGCCATGAAATCTAAGAACTGGGAAGCAGAGGGTGGAAATGGGCTTAGCAGTGAGTGACCCTCTGTTTCCACTCTCTCCTCGTTCTTTGACCTCCTGCCACAGGGACCTCGGAGGCCGTAAACTCCACACAGAAGCCGCTAATCCCCCAGCCTTTCCTCCTGGCTCCTTCCAATCCATCCAGCAGCTGCTCCCTCTCACCCCAAGGCCAGGCAGGGAGCCCCTGAGATGCCGCCAGGGGCCAGCTGTGTCACCTAGACTGGACCTTCCCCTTCCTACTCACATGCTGGCTCATCTCTGCTGCCTTGTGAAGGAAGGGGGTAGGGAAGGATACAGAAGCCACAAGCCTCTGATTGCTGGAGGAGCTTTTCTCTGTCACTTGTGCTGTTTTTTTCTTAGATGTGTGATCTGGGTTTGTGAGAAGCTCTCAGGGGTTTCTCCTTTTAGATTGCTCCGCTCCATGATGCATCACCACTGAGTCTGAAATTGTACTTGGCCAGAGCTCTGGCTTCTCTGCCTGGCCAGCTGGCTGCACTTTGCTCCAGGGCTCCCCTGACTCCGAGAGGCCCCCAGCACAGGAGCCAGCCCTGGCCTTGAGGGTAGGGGGTGTTGGGGGTAGAGACTCCCTGGGGAGGACCACAGGGTGGGGACCTGGGCATGCAAATTCACCCTCCAAGGGCATGAGACACTGTTCAGGAAATGGGTGGGAGTGGTGGCAAAAAAGCAACCAAACCAAAGGGCTCCATTAAGAAATGATTGTGTGACATGAGTCTGTTTATGTAAAATTGTGTGAGCGTGGGCAGGGGAGGGTCAGGGAAGAGAAAGACATTGATATTAGACGAATGAAGAAATGGGGAACAAATACAGCCCTCGCTCTAACACCGCCGTCAGGTAGTATGCAGTGGGATGAAAGAAAAGAACATTGCATTGTGCTATGGTATGCCTCTGCCTGATGGAAAAGAAGCCAAACAAACAAAAATCCCAGATGTGTAGAGAAGCACTCAGTATGTCTGAGCTGAGCAAGGAGAGAGGAAAGGAAGGGGACCGGATGCTTGCGAAGGGGACAAGGGAGGAAAGTGATTCTCACCTTTCTTTTATACATTTTATGTTCATTACTTGTTGAAACCAGCAAGTGTTAACTTATTTATAATTGAGATAATAAATAGAGGGGCGCCTGGGTGGCTCAGTCCATTAAAGCATCTGCCTTCAGCTCAGGTCATGATCCCAGGGTCCTGGGATTGAGTCCTGTGTCACACTCTCTGTTCAGTGGAGAGCCTGCTTCTCCCTCTGCCCCTCTCCCTCTCACTCTCTCTCATGTTCTCTCAGTCTCTCGAAATAAATATAAATCAATCTTTTAAAAAAAGAAGAAAGCTATTCTAAAGAGAAAAAAGGAAAAAATTGAACTTATACTGGCATAGATTAAGTTTTATCTTTATTTTTTTTATTTTAAATAGTCTTTTTTTCTTTTCTTCTCTTCTTTTCTCTTTTCATTTCTTTTCTTTTCAAGTAATCTCTGTGCCTGACATGGCGCCCAAACTCACAACCCCGAGATCATGTAGAGTGCGCTCTCCTGACTGAGCCAGTCAGACTTGACTTAAGTTTTATGTTTACTTGGTAGTCTGTGTAAGTGGTGAGTACCTTTCAAAAGGCACAAAAGGCTCTGTGGGGAGAAAAACGTCTTCTCTCTTGTCTATGGCCATCCATTTCCCCCGCTGGAGACAGCCAGGATTCCTGGGTATCCTTGCCCAGATGCTCTGTGTTTTTACAAATATATATTTGCCTGTATAAATGGGGGAAGAGGGAGGTTACCCCTTCACCTCCTGCCAAATGGTAACAAAATAGAAACACTGCTTTGGGGCTTGTTCTTTTTTTTTTTTTTTTTTAAAGTTAAAAATACACTCAGGGCATACTAATACATAGAGAACTATCTGGTTCTTTTTAAAATTATTATTATTGGTTACATGATATTCTGTTATCTAAGCTCTTTTTATTTAACCAGGCTTCTCTCAGCATTTAAGTTGTTTTCAGCCTTTAAAGTAGGAAACCATACTGAAGAAATACTTGGGACTATATCCTTTGACCTTTGTGGGTATCTCTGTAGAATAAATACCTTGAAATGGAATACAAAATTTCTCTCCAAAGAAGGGGTACAGATTGACTCTTCCTCCAGAAATGTACAAAAGTGCTAGATGTCCTTTAGAGGACCCGTGCTGCCTTTAGAGGCAGGATATACTATAATGGTAGCGACAGGGATCTGGGGTAAGGTGATAGGAGAGTCAGGCCTTTTCAGTTGCTACTGTGATAGGCCCATCTCTTTCCAGAAGTTATTTTTGGATAAACCTTGGTTTCAGATGAACAAGGATATGAGGAAGAAATGAACATTTAGTGAGCTGCTACTGTGTGCCAGGTAGGGGGGATCAGGTCAGTTTAATTCTTAGAGCACTCCTGTATGCTTGACATTTCTTATCCACACTTCAGACACGAGAACAGTGAGGCTCAGAGAGGCTAGGTAATTTCCCCAAGGCCACACAGTGGTAAGTGGAAAAGCCACTTTTCAGACTTTGTCAGTGCACTCATGCTCATGTTGATACTTCTCCCCTGTCTCTTAGAATAAAATTAGAAATCTCTGTAGCTCTTATGTTGCAGAAAATCTGGGGGTGCACTGGAGCAATGAGCAAGTTGTAGAAGACCAATGTCACCTATGGTTGACCTCTAGACATGTGATATTGCTTGTGCCTAAGAAATCCCTTTATATGGGTCTGTGGTATGGAAGGACAAAGTTTTTCGTTGGTTTATGTGGATCATCCACAACCTACAAAGGGCTGTGTTCCAAAAATTCTTTTTCGTCTGCCGACTCTAAAGGGGAAGACACAGCCCCGTAGTGACAATGTTCTAAATGCTGGTTTGGCGTCCAGACCGAGCCACAAAGCCCATATAACCTACAAAGTTATAAAAGAACATTTGTGGCCATATGTCTTGGCACTGTCAGTCCATAGTGGAGTGTGTGGCTGAGGACATAGGGATAGATACGGGCGAGAGCCCACAGTGAGGACGAAGATCGGAAAGGCCAGAGCTCCCACATCTGAGGGCTGGGCTGGGCTTCAGGGCTGTGGCTGGCTGCAGTGAGTGGGGCTGGGACCCAGGAGACAGGGCGGTAGAAGGCTTGCTGCTTGGAATTGTTAAAAGCATCACTGCTAAGAGCAATGAGGCCACTAATTATTTTCAAAAGTCAAATATTTGTAGGTTGGCAATTGCCCACACTTTTTTGTCTCAAATGGCTTTATTAGACTAGTAAACCCAATGCAAATTTGGCTTCAGTTAAAGAGTTTAGATATAAAGGGTCATACTTTCTCAGCTCAAGAAATAAAGGAGATTTTTCCTCCCATAAAAAGCAGGGCAAATTTGCTAGAGATTATTATGGTTGCTTTTTCTGGTGTACTTTCCAGTCTAAGTGGAGAGACAGTAGTGGTCTCTTGAGTTGACTTTGTGGGTCAGCCCCTGCACTACTCTGTGCTTCAAGACTGAAAGGAGCCAGGGTCTTTACCCTTAGCCTTGTCTTCTAGAAGTTTGGAATAGCGTTGGATGAACTAAAGTGTATGTCTCACTTCGTGTGATAATACTCTTAACCTTGTAATAGGCAGAGAGTAATTTTCTGAAGTGGAAGAAGAGGAGAGGAGAAAGAAACCAAGCTTCCATGCCTCTAGGTGGTTAAAGTTGTGTGATTAAAGGTGTGACTCCCTGACTTACCTTGTAGGTCAGCTCTTGTATGTGTGTCCTGTAGAAGCTGTCATTGGTTATTGCCATATTATCGCTCTTCCTCAGAAGTTGACAACTGTCAATTCCCTTTAACTACTTGGACCTGCTAATTCTATAGCCATTGGTGGGAGGCATCACCTACCAGTTATTATAGGTATTAGATGGTATGTTGTTTCTTTAAAAAAATATTTATTTGAGAGCAAGAGAATACAAGCAGGGGGAGCGGCAGGCAGAGGGAGAGAGAGAAGCAGATTCCCAATGTGGGGCTTGATCCCAGGACCCTGTGATCATGACCTGAGCCAAAGGCAGTCACTTAACCGACTGAGCCACCCAGGTGCCCCTATTTAATTTAATTGAATGATTTATTGCCCATTTTAAAAATTGGGTTGTTCATATTCTTAGTGAGTTTTGAGTTCTGTTCTTTATTTAAGCTTTATCAGCTTAAAATATTTATCAGCTTATCTGATAAAATCCTTTATCAGATATATCCTTTGCAAATACTTTCTCCCCATCCGTGATTTGTCTTTCAATTCAGTGTCTTTAGAAGCATTGGAGTTTTTAACCTTAATGACAGGCTAACCATTTATAAAGAAACGACTTCATTCCTGATGTAGAAAGTACTTCAAACCCAGTAGCCACACTTCCGCTTTCAGCTGGGACAGAGTAACAGAGACCGTATTTACCCTCGCACCTGAGAAAAAACAAAACAAAGCAGCAACATATAAAATGATTTTCAAGACCCTGAGCAGCAGGTGGCAGAGGACAGTGAGCTTGAGAGATGGGGAACAAAGGATGTGAGCCCCTTAACTTCCCCAGCTTAGCACCCTGGGCTGCAGGGCAGGGAGGGCACAGGGCCTGCTGGCAGCTCAGGGGAACCAGAGCTTTAGAATTAGCCGGACAGAGGAGAGGGGAAGAGAGGCAACTCCAGGGATCCGCGGGAACATCCCCATGGAAAACCCAGCATGATAGGCCCATGAGAGGAAACGAGGCGACTGGGAAAGGAAGGGGGCACTAAGAACTTATTTCCGCTGGAGTCTCCCCTACCCCACATCCAGAGCACTAAATAATTTGTGGTACCTCTGCTTCCTCCTGTCTCCCCCGCTCACCCCTACTACTCTCAAACGAACCCATTTTCAGCTATAGTTCAGAAGAAGACATTTTATGCTACACTTAGAGGTTTCCATAATGTATCTCTGAACTATGTCATCGTTTAGAAAATATTTTAAGATGTTGGCATTAGACTCCTCCCAAATGGATTTTGACTTTGTCGTGGTTTTTTTTTTTTTTTTTTTTTTTTTTTTCAGTTTGAAAATATGGCAGGATCAAGTAAGATAGAAAAGCAGGGTGAATTCCTGGAGCCCTACGGGTGATTGCCTCTGGCTGTGGTGCATGGAGGAGGCTGCATGTGGGGGGATGTTTGGAAGTGGCCCCTGTCTGGGTTACTTGTATACCCTTTGGAAGAAGAGGCTATAGACTTGGGCCCTGAGGGCGTGACTGTGCACTGACCAGTGTCAGATTTGGAACCACAGACCTGAGGGAACTTGCGAGGCTGCCATGTATGTGCCCTCCATCTGTGGATTCCGCCATTGCTGAGGGCCTACTGGGCGCCAGGTACTGTTCTGGGAGCTTGAGATCCAATAGTGAGCAAGAAAAATTTCCATAATTGTGGAGCTTATGAGCTATAACAAGAGACACACCATCAACCCTTCTATGTCAGGTGGACAGAAGTCCTGTGAAGAAAAATAAATCAGGAAATGGAATATGGAGGGGCCGGGGGATTGGGGATGCTATTTTGTACAAGGTGGTCAGGAAGATTTCTTTTTCTTTCTTTTTTTTTTTTTTCAAGGCAGTGATAGTTGAGCAGAGACCTGAATGAAATGTATATGGGGGACGAGGGCAGGGTGCAGAGCAAAGTCAGGCCAGGGAGCAGGATGAAGGTGCTTGGGCAGGAAGTAAACAGGAGCAGATCACATGGGACCTTAGAGACCTTTGTGAGGACTTGGGCTTTGTTCCCAGTGACACAGGAGGCGTTGGAGGGTTCTGAGCAGAGTGGCATGACCCTATCTGCTTTCTAAAAGAACCCGTCTGGCTTCAGCAGGGAAATGGACCATGGAGGCCAGACGTGGGCTAGAAGAGCACCACGATAGTCCCGTTGATGGTGGTGTGGGCAAGGGAGCTGATCAGGTGGTTGGATGGGCTGGGTGGGATTGAGTTGGAGCAACAGGACATGCTGATGCTGTGGGCTGTGGTGTGGGATGTAAGGGGAAAGGAGGGTCAGGGCTGGCTCTATGCTTTTTGTCAAGAATCACTGGAAGAACAGAGTGGACATTTATGGACATGGGGAAGCCTTGGAAAGGAGTAACTTTGGGGAAGTAGGGCCAATGGAATCAAGAGTTTGATTTTGGACGTGTCAGTATCCAAGTGACCGTGTTTAATAGGTCGTCAGATCTTAGTCCCAGATTCAGTGAAAAGCTCAAGACAAGATAAATGGAGGCCCAGGGAAGGCAAATTGGCCTAGTTGAGTGGCGGGTTCTACACAGACCGAGCTGCTCGGAGAAATGGCTTCTCCCTGGCGCTACCCTTTCCCCATGGGAAGCCAAGCCCATTTGGGCAATCCCATACTTCCTAATTGGCTTTAATGCTTTCATGATTATGTTCCTTCCTTTCCTTCTTTCTTTTTTTTTTTTTTTTTTTTAATATGGAACCCTTCACAAATTTGCATGTCATCCTTGCCCAGGGGCCATGCTAATCTCTGTATCGTTCCAATTTTAGTAAATGTGCTGCCGAAGCAAGCACTATGTTCTTTTCTTTCTATCTGTATTTAGCCTTCAGTCTGGAAGCCAGCTGTTTCTACGTCAAGATGAGGCGCCATTGAAATATGAAGAATTCTTTCTTGTTCATAATTGCAACTTGTAAGAGGTTAGAGAGGCCAGGGAGTTCTGGGTTTCTACGATTAGGGCCATTTAATACTTTTCAGATCATCATGGATGCTTGTTGTTAGCTTATAATGGCCCCAAGTCCAGTCTGGATCTTCTGGGAATGAGACTTGGGTGGGGGTGGGGTAGGTAAAGGGACTCTCGTGTTGGGGGGTACACCCCCCCCACGCGCGCGCTATAGGTTCTCCTGTAGTGTTTGTGTATGCGCGTGGGAGATAACAGCCGTGTGCACAATAAGCAAGAGGGACCATCTCAGTGCTCCTCCCAGCCTTCCTTTTCTCTGGTCTCCCAGGCCCCTGCAGGGCCTCCTTGGCTCCCTCCACCTCCCCTGACCCAGCCCGACATTCACTCCTTTTCCCTCCAAGAAAAATGAATTTGTGGAAATCTTGTCATCTTCCCTATTAGGAGACAAGCAAATCTATGGCTTCTGATCATCCCATCCCTTCCAGATCAGGTCGATTTTGATAAGGCTGTTGGGCCTTTCCTGTTTCAGTTCCAGTCCTAAAAGTTCCTTCCATGTTCAGCAGACAGGAAAGCTACGGCTGGAGAGAGTTCTGGTAGGAATGCTTTCGTGTTGTCCGCGTTCACTTCTCTGAGCCTGGAACCGTTTCCAGTAAGAAGTAGGTGACAGGCTATCCAAATAAAGAATAACCTTTCGAAAGCACTTCTGTCCAGCAGTGTGGGCTTTTTGTAATCCTCACTTGCCTTTTGAGAGAGGGAAGGCCGGTTGGGTTTGGGCCCTGCTTCCCCCCCTCGCCCCCCTCCCCCGCCACGGTCCCCCCTACACACTTTGATCTGTGAAGCATGTCTAATCCTTAGCCAAGTCTCTTGGAACTTTATCCAGAGCAGGAAAAAGGGAAATATTTTTCCTTTCTTGGGTGGATTTGTATTTATATAAACCCTTAGCAGTGAAAATGGAGCCAAGTGGCAGGCGCGTCGTCTGAGGAGAGGCGAGTTGAGTCTGTGGTGGAAGAGGCAGGGGCAGTCAGTCCCTCAGCCCCAGGCCAGCTTTGATTTGGGTCAGACCCTGGCAGACATTCCAAGGGTCAGTGAGGACGTAAGTCCTTATGGGCGTTTTCTGAGGGACGTGGGTACACGCGGGTCGTCACCAAACAGCACGACTGAGCTAGCAGCCGACTGGCTAACTTCAGATCGCAGCTTGGGGGGGATTTGTGTGCACACGGAGGGGATTCATTCGCTTCATGTTTGTTGTTGCTACTGAGAGAGCCATGTCATAGGGGGCCTTGCTGTCCTCTGTAGTTTCAGCTCTGGATGCCTCACCTTCCCACAGTGTGTCCGTGATTGATTTCCTTGCATGAGTTTGTTGGCACTTTCTGGACCAGCCCTTGGCCCTCCCTGCGGGTAGTGAGTGTTTACTCTGTGCTTGCTGTGGTTCGAAAGCTTTCCTGTCAGAAGCCCGCCTCATCCAAGCTTCAGGGGGTGCCTCATGGTTCTGCTTTTCAAGATGCGGGGTGCTTTATTTTTAGACACTCGAGAGAAATCTTGTATATAATCCAAAGATAGGGTGTCTTGTTTTCGTGTTATTGCAATTTGTGTGTTATCTGGGCTAATCTGGGACTGATAAAGGCTCTGAGACCAGAAAGGGTAAAGAACTTTGATACAATCTTTTATTTTGCTCGGGTTCACTCTTCTAGATCCAAAGGCAGAGACTTTGGAGCTCGGGAGCCCTTAGGAGGAGGCTCCCGAGCTCCCCGCAACTTGGCTGGAGTCATTTGTCCTCTGTGTAGTAAAGGCCACCGCGGCCAGGTTCACCTGCTGTTCCAGCCCCAGGAATGTTTATCCTGTGTCTTCTGGAACCTCACTTGAGAGGGGAATCCTCATGAAGCCTCTACCTGGCATCTCGTCCCAGTGCTGGGATGAACACTGGGAGAAGGAGACTGTAAGTTCGGAGACCCTGAGGCTTTTCCAGCAGGTGCGGAGTCTAGCCAGAGCAGCAGCCCGGAGGAGGGGGTGATGGGGCTCGAATTCCACGGCCGGTGATGGAAACAGGGGCTGAGGGAAAGACGACTGCATCGAGCCAAGCATGAGGAAGTGAGTGGTAGGAAGAAGGGTACAGAGGATTGGATGTGTGTGAGTTAAAAAAACAAAAAAGGAAAACAGATTTGACGACAAGGAAGTGTGAGCTTATAATGTGAAGAAAGTGACAAAATTCGGGCAGAGATTTGAAAAGAAATCATGTTAACCTTTTTTGTTTTTGTTTTTCTTTTCTCCTGGTCCAACTCCGGTTAGACGCTTTGGAAAGGGTGCTGTGATCTTAGGTCACAACTGTTTGGATCCAGAAGAGACCAGAGTCCTTCTCCATCAGGGAGGGTCTGAATGCAGCCCCGCTTGACATAGCCTGCCGGAGATGCTAGTCACCTCCTTCTGTCCCTCAACAAACAAACAAACAAACAAAGCTTTATGTAATTAGTAAGCAGACATTACTCTTAGGACACTCATCTCTTGGGAATTGGGCCAAACAAGGAAAAGCGGAGCGTGTTCACTCCAGATGGAGCATCTTCCATAAAAGGCAGAATTAAAGGTATCAGTCATTTGTGCCCAGTGCAGGGCTCCTGCTTGGCTTGGCTTCTGTTACTCATTAGGACAATCTTAAGACTCCGCAGGTCAGAATCATTGTGTGAGTCACAGAAGTCATCAAGAGCGTGATCTCTGTTTCTCCTTCTGCCTCTGTCCCCGCCACCACCACCTTGGAGGATGCTGGGGAGAAATGGAAGCAAAGTGTCGAAGTTCACTTTGTTTAGTGCCGTCTGATGAGCAGGCCCCGAAAACTCGCTGAATGTGGGAGCTGACTTGCACCTTTAGTTCAAGGGCACGTCCAAGAACCCCAGTTGACCTGCTTCCGTTTGGCTGGTAGATTGTGCTCTCTTACTGATAAGACTTTACAAATTGTCCCCAAAGCATCGAGGCACAGAAGGGCATTTGCATTTGTCTTTTCTTTTCTTTTTCCTTTCTTTCTTTTTTTTTTTTTTTTTTTTAAGGAATCCCAGCTTTCAGCATCAGAACTGGTCTTGAGAATTCAGCAAATGGCTGGAGACAGAAAAGTCTTCACCTTGTTCAATTGTGCAGAACTCGGTAGATTCCCACATTTTGAGGAATTGCAGGGCTGTTTGGTGAAAACGGAAGCACAATTTACGAGAAGCTCATCATTTCTGACGGTGTGAGTTTTTGCGGCTGCCTTCGGAATTCATTCATCCCTCAGGATGGATCCCGTTATTAAGTGGTCTTATCATCCCTTGACTCATTTCCAAGAGGTGCTAATGGAGCCAAAAGCGGACTCCGCTCCCAGGAAGCACGGAGCTTCCCTGCAGTCTTGGGGAGCCTTCTCAGAGTCCCAGAACTCTCTACAAGTTCATGTAGCCAAGGGCTGGACAATGTGTACAGGCATCCCTGCTGACTTCTGGAGTCGGCCAGAAGACGCCCACTGAATCTCTAGGGACCCAGCCGCTTTCCTGGCAGTCTCAGGGGACAGCTTCTGGGGAGTTTTGAGGCTGTCCCAGCTGGCTTTCCCATGAATTCAGCAGACCACGGAGGTAGCTTTCCAAGGACTCCGGCTGGTGCCCCCGCACTCCCCCCCAGCTTCCGAGTGAGCCTGACAGCTTGCTCCCCAACCCCCAGACAGCTTCCAGAACCCAGAGGATAGGTGCCACAGCCTACCGGCTTCGGCCAGCCAACCGTGGACTCGTCTGACCTGTGGTTCCAGGGTATACCCTACCCTGTCCTAAAAAAGACGACGGTGAGAAAGATGACTGCCAGAGATGAGCACAATTCTGGATTCCAAAACAGAAGACCCAGGTCCATTTCTGCTCTTTACAAAGACTCGTTACCCTCCTTCCTGCGCGTCACTTTCTCCCCACCAAAAAAAAAAAAAAAAAAAAAAAAAAAGGAATTCATAATCAAAGGGCTGAGACCAAAGCTGCTTAAGAAAATGGAATTTCTTTTAAAGACTACCAAAACACACAGCCAGGCCTATTTACTTTATTTCTTTGGAGCAGCGGCCAGTCAGGAGCCGCCCAGCCGTCATCCTGAGGGAGGCACCGGTTGGAGGGGGTACAGGCATGGGGGACCGTCCTCTCAGATGCAGCCGAGTCTACAAATGGTTGGTTATGTTGGACCCAGCAGGTACCGGGAGATCTCTTCTGCCTTTTCTCACACTTGGAAGTGTGCACAATGGCACGTTTTTAAGTTGAACGTTTGGATGTTGAAGGTTTACTTCTCTCGTGTATACACTTTCTGGGCTTTATTTCATCTTAAGACAGGTGTCCTGTTACCTCTCTCTGGCTCTCCTCCTCCATATGAAGCGACCGTGGAGTTCTCTGGTCTTTGCTGTCTCTGACAACTCAGTGGGCTTGCCAAGCGGGGAACCTTCCTGCTCATGGTTTCAGACGATGCTGCCTTTGCCCTATGGAGATATGGGAAACAGGCATTCACGTATCTCATAGCCGCTACTCAAGAGTCACACTTAATTACAATACAGCAGTGGATTTTGGGGCAAGGGGTGTGAATTTTAGAAAGTAGAGCTCAAGACGCTCCGAAGACTTCCAGATCATTCCTTCCTTAATAGAACCTATATCATTGTTTGTTTTACTATCTAGACCTCTTTGGCTGTTTTGAGGGATATTCATAATTTAGATCTTTATCCCGGATCAGGAAGTGGGTTTCATTTGCACTGAAATGTGCAGGGCGTTTAATATTATGATTTGAGTCATTAGTATGATCAATTTGTAGTATTTTGAGTAATGTGCCCCACATTTGAGAATTCTGATGCTTAGTAGAAAAAGATGGAGAAGAGTTCGTTCCCCTCACCTTCTGTTGATTTTTTAAAAGAATCATAATAAAACTTAGTGTTCTGTTTTTTATGGCGGGGGTGGGAAGGGAAACAGTTGATGTGGTAGCTTTTTAATGCCAGAAATCTTGAGCCGGAGTCATTAAGAACAGTTTTTCATAACTTAGTGGCCTAATACTGCTTCAGAGAATGCAGTGTTCTGTGCGTCAGGCCAAATTTCTGCTCCTTCGATGGCGTGTGTGCTTACTGCCCACGGACAGAAGATCTCCGACAGAAGAGAAAGCATTAGCATTTACAGCTGGCCTGGCCCTTCAGTTGTGAAACATGCTTTCCGTCCTGCTCTACTATGGACTCAAACATAAAAATAAATAAACAACCTCAGGCCCATTTCATCTTGAATGACCCGTTTCACTCGAAGCTCGTTTGTGAGTTTCATATACTCTAATCAGAGGGTACTTTTCAACTGACACTGTCACCCAGAAAGGTCAGTCTCTTAATTTTTAACGACCACAGAGGAAGGATCCCCTCTTAATAGCGTGTCATAGTTTTTCATCATGTCCCCATTGTTGGACGCTTGAGAGGGTAACCAAGTTTTCACTGTTTTATAAATACTGTGGCCACGAGCAATCATTGCATAATTTTTGTCAGAGAGGAAAGGGCTTGAAACAAGATCCTGAAAATGGGAACATGCCAGGTCACATGTATATCTGTCCTTACTTTATATCTGTCCTCACTTTACTAACATATTTTCTATAAATGTAGCTTTTTGGTTTTTGTTTGTTTTTTTTTTTTTTTTACAACTCCTACCAACTTTGGAATTTATTTCTTATTTGCTTTTGCTAGTGATGACAGATGTGTAATAAATCTAATTTTTCTTTTTCATTTGAAGTTTTCAAATCTCTGGGGATGTGGTGTTTTGCAGGCAGATAACTTATGGTCTGATCCTTGTGTATTACTTTACTATAGAGAATCTGGTTACTGATCATGTATTTGTAAATGAATTTTTTATATAGTTGGAAAAGTGAGCTTTTCAAAAAAAAATTTTCATCACTATAGTAAGAGTGTCAGGAACTTACTAGATGCCAGATACAACATTTAGTACTTCTTATGTTGTCTAATTTAATTATCACGATATTGCTGCCCAGGACAGTAGTGTGTGGTGGTTAAGAGTGGAGTCAGATAGTCCTGGGTCCAAATTTTGGCCCTGCCACTGCTTCCTTGTGAATGTTGGTGAGTAGTTAACCCCTTGAGACTCTCTCTCCTGAAGATAAAAATTGTACCTACCTTCGTAGGGCTCTATCAGAACTAAGTGACATAATGCATTTATAGCATAAGCACATAATAAATGCTCAATAAATGTTAGCTGCAACTGTGATCATCGTTTTTCCTTCTGGGATCAACGGGTGTCATTCACCTTGACATATATAACAGTATGATGATAAGGTAGAACACATGGTCATGAACGTTCCTGGGCTTCTGAGGTGGTGTCTTCCACTCTTTGAGGTCTTTTCTAGTCCTGCAAATTAGCATTAGTCTGTCCTCCTCATTGCTCTTCTAACATTTCATAACTTTGCTTGGGGGTCCCTGTCACAGGGACTGTAGTTCTTTTTACAGATGTTTGACTTTCTTGGATGGGGGGGACCCTCTGTATCAGAGGCCTTGACTTAGACTCCTGTATCCCCTGTGTCTCCTCACACACTGTAAGATCTCTCTATTTAGATACTCAGTGAATCTTAATTCAGTATTTTCAGTATTTTAGGCTTTTTTTTTTTAATATTTTATTTATTCATTTGAGACAGAGAGCATAAGTAGGGGGAGAGACAAAGGGAGAGGGAGAAGCAGACTCCCTGCCCAGCTAGGAGCCAGATGTGGGACTCGATCCCAGGGCCCAGAGATCCTGACCTGCGCCCAAGGCATGGCACCCTTTAGTTTGAAAATCAAGTTTGTGTTAAGGAAATCTGAGACGATGAGCTTCTATTTCAGTAGACAACACGAGTTATGTACCACTTTTTGTATTTGTGGTACATTTTTTGAGAAGAATAAGCTACTTGCCTTATTTTCTCAGTCTAGCAACAGCAATCTTAGCCAAATCTCCCATCCTAGGAATGCCGGCAGCATGCAGTAGCCTCTGGGAGAGCACAGACAGGCTGGAGATCGTGACCCGTGCGGCCCCGCTGCTCCATGTTCTGGAGCATTACGTGGATTTTTTTGTATGTGTGAGCCCTCTCGGTGCCTCCAGCTTTCATGCCGCTTCTGTGGCTGGCGGTGCTGCTGGGAGGAGGGGGACCCAAACAGAGCCGCTTACCTGGTTCTGTCTGATACTAGGAATCTGGGGAGGGGAGCACTAAAGCTGTTGGTTTAATAAAAATTGATAACGGATGCTTAGTACTAAGTCTACTACAGATTATTTCAGCTCTGGCAAACGGGTCTGCTCACGGAAACCTGCAGTAGAGCCAGCAAGGGAGCCCCTGTGAGGGGGGTGGGTGCCCGAGTGGGGTCTGGGCACCCACAGCTGAATCCTGGGCTCTTGGGCCACTGAGGGGCTGCATGAACTTCCAAGCAGGAGAGTGTTCTCAGGAGAAGCTTCTGGCCTTGGGAGTAGTCTTGGGACAGAAAGTGCAAATTGAAAATATTCCTTAAGGATCCGGGGAGAGCGGTCCAGGACCAGGGTGTTACCAGGCCTGCGGTGTTCGGGGCACCCTCTTGTGGTCCTGGTTGCGTGGCAGCTGGGTTGGGTCAAAGACGTGCAGCTCACTGTGGGACTTGGAACAAATACGTTAAACTCAGAGAGTTTCTGACTGAGAACATGGTGTTCGGGCCGGACGACTTCCAACTTTGCATCCAGCTCTAACGTGCTATTACTTTGGTTTGTTTTATTGCTTTGATAGCATTTGATAGCGTTTGCATTCTTAACTTGCATTTTTATATATTGGACTCTTTTCCTAGTTGGTGTCAGAGCTTAGCTCTGATATCCATGTATCCATGACATAAGCTAGTCATGCTAAATTAACTTTGCAGTAATTGGGTGTTGACAGTAGTTTGGTTAAGGAACTTCGAATTCTATTCCATTCATATCATCCAAAACCATATAAAAATGCTCAAAGCAGGAAACGAATGTCTTATCATAAAAGTACAAATATGTCAATGCTTAGTTCATTATTTAAAAATAGTTGTTTTAAAAGTACTCCTCTAGGAGACGTGTTCTGGCATGAAGAAACAGTTCCCACTCTGGGAGGTCTCGGAGGGTGAGGGCGAAGAGTAAGCTCCCCAGAGAGGACTTCCCAAGGTCACATCCCGAGTCTGCCTGCTTGCTAGCCCTTGACTTAGGGTACACCATATAACGTCCTGACCATTAGCTTCCTTATCTGTAAAATGAGGGTAACCCTTATAGAGACATCACACAGATGAAACGAGATATACATTTAAAGCTCTCAGTTCGGGATGGCTGGGTGGCTCAGTGGATTAAGTGTCTGCCTTTGGCTCAGGTCATGATCCCAGGGTCCTGGGATCATACGCCGCATGAGGCTTCTTGCTCAGTGGGGAGCCTGCTTCTCCCCCAGCCTACCACTTCCCCTGCTTGTGCTCTCTCTCTGACAAATAAATAAAATCTAAAAAAAAAAATTTTTTTTTAAATTTAATTTAAAAATAAATAAATAACATTTAAAGCTCAAGGTTCAAAGTTCAAGGGCCAGCACATGGCCGTGCCTTTATTACTGTGGGTTCTGCTGAAGGTAGGGCCTTTAGAAATAGGATATTTTGAGGCAAAGGATTTTTTTTTTATTATCCTTTGTTGGCTTAACTTGGGGATCGCTAGAATCTCAGGTCCATTCTATAAGTGATGGCTGCCAAAGAATTGACATCTTATTTTCAGTAGTATCTTTGCCTAGTTGACATACATTTTTGTGTCCTTAGTTTGGTTTATTTAACGTCTTGGTTTAAGTAGGGAGACTTAGGCAGTAACAGCTCCCATCCTCAGCTAGAAGCTGGTTATTGTATCTTCTCTGAGTGAGAGCACCGTGCTAGCCAGGAGAAGAGAGAGAGATGTCAGGCAGCTGCCCAGTAAGTGGACGAGAGAGGGGAAACTAAGGAAGGGAAGTCATCACTGCTCTTAGGGATTTAATGATCTAGTCGGAGAGAGATTATATCCCAGGCATGCAGAGCCCCAGGGGTATTGTGGTGATCCATTAAGTTAATTGTCTGTTTTTACTAGACCCCTTTACTCATCATGTAGTATTTAAGCTGGTGCTTTCAAATCCGCACACACACCTACCCAAGAAATCCTCTTGCCCTCTTGCCCATGTGGAGCTGGGCTGTTTACCTTGATAGCACTTCTAGTGGGCTGCATTTTGAGACCATTTCTGCAGGTCTTTGTCAAAAGGCTGCTAAGGTCTGCCCCAATCCCATCTGTCCCGAATGCTAATTACAGGAAGCTCCTTAGCAGCCCTTGCATCCCAGGGCTCTAGGGATCCTGGCTCAGTTCTTGGCCGTGACATCTAGATAAAGATCTCCGGCATCAGTCTGTGAAAAAGAAGGTGAGGAAAACGGTGGCAGAGACTGTCTTTGTTTGGAACTATGGCCCTTTTGCCACAACCACAAGAACGTTCTCCATGGTGACGCAGATGAGAATTTAGGCAGTGGAGTGGGAGTGAGGCCAGTTTTGTGATCCCCGGGGGCATATTTGTTCTCGGACTCCATTGTCTGCGGACCCTTTGCTTCCTCGGTACCTGCTCTCCTCCCTGCTTCCCCACCCCCCAGCGCTCTAACATTCAGTGAAATGGTCCCATTCCTAAGGTACATCTCATGAATGCATTTTCTCTCTCTTCCTGCAGGGGAGCTGCTGAGTCAGCCCAGACCGGAAGGAGTGGCAGAGATCATTTGCCCTAAGAACGGCAGCGAGCGAGTGAATGTTGCCTTGGTTTACCCACCTACACCGACTGTGATCAGCCCCTGTTCTAAGTGAGTTCCAGATGTGGTACCCCCGTCCCTCACTCCCCATCCTGCCTCAGTGGTTATGACAACAGAAAGCCAAGTTCAAGTATGTGTTGGCAAACCCTGACGACTCCCCCTGGGCAGACCTAGATCTCTAGGTGATAGAGACACTGTGGCTTGCTTATTCCTAGCAAACTAGGAGGTGTTGATGTGTTTTTTTCTTGTTTGTGGGTTTTTTGGGTTTTTTTGTTTTTGTTTTTGTTTTGTTTTTTTTTTGCTTTGCTGATAAAAGAGCGTTTAACAGCTTTATTGAGCTATCTATCATTCACATACAAGACAGTTCACTCATTTAAAGCATGCAGTTAATTGACTTTTAGTATATTTGCAGGTATATGAATCCAAAAAGAGCTTTTTTTTTTTTTTTAATGGATAGTGAGAACAGTGAGGGCTCATTAAATAAGAAAAGCCTACAGGAAATCTGTAGTAAATTATTTTTCTCTGTGGGTCTCTGATTCTCAGTCCTTAATAATCAGGGGTTGTGCAGAAGGAAGCTTCCACCGTCCCCCAGACAGACTTAAACATGGTGAACGTACACATATGAGCTAACTCGGACACAGGGTTAGCTTAGTAATTATACATCGGACTCATCCTGGGTTCAGTTTTTGTTTGTCTCTTTTTGTAGTATTAGGAAGCAAACAGGGTACTGCTAAACTGAGGTGAAATACCTTTTCACCGCAGATCTTGGAAAGTGGCAGCCACAGGCTTCTTGGAGCAGATCTCATTATCTGGGGGACAGCAGCGACGTGATTTGTCCCGCAAAGTAGTCAGACAGCAGACTTTCATTTTTTCTTTCTAGTTGACACATAGAATTTTTTTTCTACGTATATGTAAGCTTTTTATAGGGTGCTTCCAAAGTTTGCGTTTGAAAACAGTGACCCGTCCTCCTCATCTTGAGAAACTTACTGCGAGGCTGTGTTCCAGAGAGCCCTGGGTGGAATGGGGCTCCTGCTTCTGCCCTGAAGTGTCCCTTTTCCTGACTATGGTGTGTCGTCTGCAGAGCCAGGGGTCAGCGGGCGCTCATTCCTTCGCAGCTATGGAAGAGGCACCCCTTTCTCTAAACGGGGTGAATCATTAGAACACCCATAATTCGTCTTTGCTGGAAAACATCACTGAGTGCCCGAGGGGGGCGCTTAGCTAAGGCTGGGCGTGCAGAACGCTGCTTCAGCGAACCTGCTGCACACGATCTCCTTTGTCACTAACGGGCCCCTGAGACACTGTGAAATCGCGAGGCGCTTCTTAGGATTACACAGTAGCTTCATACTAACCAGAGCATCCCCTGCCCCGAACCCGTCAAACGACAGCAATGGGATTGCCCCTTTCTGTCAGACACACGTGGGGAAAGGCTAAGGACGTCGCAGCTCTGACCTGGAGGACAGTAGTTTGCACTACGCTTTGCGCTGGCGGAGATCGTCCTAAGCTCAGCCAAGGCTTGTTTTGCCATAGCTGCGTGGCATTGAAGAGGCGAGAGAGATAGAGGTAGAAGTTAACATGTCCATTTGCACGAGAAGCCGCCACGGCACCGAGCCCACTGATCGGCGTTCTCCGCGGGGCTGCTTGCTGTCCTGCCGCAGAAGGACATTTAGGCCAGCCATAGGCTGGCCGGGAGAAAGCACTCTCAGCCCGTCTGTCTTGCACGCTTTGTTGTACCTACATGAATAAGCAGCTTTAGGTCTTGGGTCATCAGAGCCATGTAGCCTCCAACGTCTGGATGCTGAGAGAATACCTTTGGGGATCAAGCTACTTTTGACCTAGCTGTGGGAGTAATTTTATTTCAAAATACATTTTTTTTTTAAAGTGTCGTACAGTGGACAGCAGGGTTGACGTGGAGTCTCAGTTCTACACGAAGGAATATCCATGGAAACCAACATACAGGCAGGCCCAGCCCTGCCCAGCAGAGGTCTGATGTACACACAGATGACAGGGCATGGAAAATAGGAGATTGGGGGGACTGAGGAGGAAAGCTGCCACAGGAGACAGTTATTGTGGGGTCACTGCTTGGGTCTGACCCCAACAGTTAGACTTGGGGCTACCAGCAGGCAGGAGAACTTGGGAGGCTGGGCTGTTACTGCACTGCCTTTGGAACTCCAGCCAGGTTAACTTGAGCAAGTCGTGGCAGAGAGATCTTTTACTTCTCTGTCATCCAGAAAACGCAGGTGGGTAGTGGAGAGCTGTCTTTCTGAATCAGGCATATGGATAAAAACTTCCAGGAGGAAGGGCCAGGCGCGGGTCTGAAAAATGGTAGTCCCGCTGCTGATCTCAAATGTGTGCACGCTGCGCTTTCTGATTGCTGGGGTCCCCTCCCTGACTCTAAGGGGGTGCTCCCTCACCAGTGGTCTTTATCCTTGGCTACAGAGGCTCTCTCTGGTCCGTAACCAGTTGTCAGCACCAAGGCAACGCTGATCCGTGCTACATGGGTCAGTATTTTACTGCTCAAATCAGGAAAGGGTTGAGGGTGACAAGAGCATTCTTAGTAATTACGCCAGCACAGCAGGCCTCAGCCCGAAAAGTCTTCCAGAATCCCATCAGAATCATCACCCTCTCCTCCAGCACCATCAATCTCAATCTCATGGTGGTTTCTGAAGACAGTCTAAGCTCTTTAACCAACTTACTCCTTTCCTTTACTGGTCAGAACAGAGACTTGCCATCTAACTTGGAGCCTGCCTCTGACCATGTATAAAATAATGGGGCTACCGTGTGCTAGAAAAATCCTTGACCACTGTTCTTTGATGGGCTCTTTCTTAAAAATTCCAAGCTTTTCTAATTCTCATTTTGAGATTTTTCTGTGTGTTATTTCCCTGTGGGAAGAGACAGAGAATAAAAGAGTAGGTTAGTGGTTTTTTTACGTCCTTTTCCCTTTTGCTTTGGTGATTGGCGAGCCAGCTTTCCATTGGGAAAAGGTCCGTGAATGAGATGCCTCTCTTCTCCCTCACCCTCCGGGGGAATAACTGAGGAGCTCAGTGCCTTCTTGTCCTCTTCGCCAATTACCAGATAGAAATGTGAGTCACCTTCAGACTTTGGCTCTTCGGGGCTGATTTTCAAGGATATTTGCCTTTGAGATGAGAGGAAAATTCACCTCGTAGCACATTGGCTGAAAAATTCTGTCCTCCTTAAGGATATATGGATTCAGTCTGGTATGTTTTTTTAAATAATGCGGTGGCTATTGACACATTATTTTGTGGCACACAGCCATCACCACGGTCTAGAGGTAGGACGTCATTATCACCCCTGAAGGAAACGTGTGCCCGTTTGCAGCCGCTTCCATCTCACGCAACACCTAGTTCTGCGCAGTCAAGAAATGTCTTGTGTCGCTTTCAGGAATGGCTTTGCCGCCTGGTGTGTTGGTATGAAGTAGATTTATGAGTTTCAAAGCAATTCTTAGAAAGTGTTCTTCTTGGCCTAGTTCAGTCTTTCGCCCACCCTGCTTCCAGCCCCCCATTTGTTGGACATCAGCGGTGAAGTGGGGGATGTCCACCTTCTTCAGATCATTTTTTCTTTTTCTTTTTTTGTAGTATAGATGACTTTTTTTTTCAAAACACAAACTTTATTTTGTAGAGCAGTTTTAGGTTCACAATTAAACTGAGCAGATGGTACAGAGAGATCCCACGTCCCCCTGCCCCCACACACTGTGGCTTCCCCCACATAGATGTCCCCCACCAGAGGGGCACACTTGTGACAGTGGACGACACTGCACAGACACATCGTCATCACCCAGAGACCACAGTTTATATCAGGCTCCACACTCGGTGCTCTCCATCCCATGGGTTTATGGAGCCTCCATTATCGTACCCAAACCATTATTTCCAGTGCCCTGAGAGTCAGAGGACGCCTTCCTCTCCCTCCCTCCTTAACCCCTGGTAGCCACTGGTCTTTTGTTTGTTTTCAGCTTTAGTGAAGTCTAATTGACAGTAAAATTGTAAGGTATTTGAAACGTTCATTGCGGTGATTTGATACACGGTACGTTGTGAACAGTTTCTCGCCATCTCATTTGTCAGCCCCTCCAACACCTCACACACTCATCCTCCAGGAATTCCGAATGGCCAGCCTAACCGATGCGGAGACACGAAAGGGATATTGAGTCTTGGACATTACACGCCTCACAAGAGGCGAAAATATCCTTTCAGTGGGGAAAGTAAGGAGAAAGTCAATTCATTTTAAGTTTATTTTTAAAAATTTTGTTTGTAAATTCCTACCTTTATCCCACCTGCCCTGCACGTTGAGACACATAAAATTCCAGTTCAGAAGGGACGCGTGAGCTTCTTTAGGCGAATGGCAGCTCACTGTTCGTTTTTTATTTTTAGGTGCCTATAGAATGTTCCTCTCTTTCATTTCCAGAGAGGTTTAGACCAACCCCACCGCTAGCAAGTAAAGTATAGACTCCAATAAACGGCCAGATGACCCAGTTATATCTCCTGAGTTTCATTTAAGAGACAGAATTCAGTAGGTCAGCGTATAAAAACGTGTTACCTTAAGGCATCCTCAAATGCAGTCTACATTCTTCTATGTGATTGGTTGGTTGGTTTCTTCCTTCCTTCCTTCTTTTTTTTTAGATTTTATTTATTTATTTTCCAGAGGGAGACAGAGAGAGAGGGAACACAAGCAGGGGGCGTGGGAGAGGGAGAAGCAGGCTTCCTGCTGAGCAGAGAGCCCAATGCGGGGCTCGATCCCAATCAGGACCTGAGCTGAAGGCAGACGCTTAACAACTGAACCACCCAGGCGTCCCTTCCATGTGGTTTCTTAATGGACTCACCCTTGAACATACAGGAAATGGGACTAGATCATTTTTATCCTGCCAGCTGCCATTTCTCTGGTGGAATCCCATATCTGTGTGGGGTGGTGGACACGACCACGGAAGTCAGTCGGGATCGGGGCAGTTCGTATGTGGCCGGATTGGAAAACACTGGCTGGTTTGAAGATTGTTGAGCTAATAAGCTTTCTCCTTTTCCAGAAAGTATGACTGAGGATGAAAGGCAGGGCTGAGACACTGCCTTTCAGAGCCACTTTTGAAACTTGGGTCATTGCGTACATACTGTAGCGTTCCCATTCAAGCAAGACCCCAGTAAATTCCAGCTTCTTACTGTTTATAAGTAGTCCCAAAGATATAGTGATGACCTCGCATGGGAATTTTGTCATTTCCATTGTTATGACATAAGGATATTTAAGACCAATGGAAACAGCCTTTTATAAAAAATAGAAGGAAGACTGGCCTTTATTTCATCCGATAAACAGGCAAAATATGTTAGCCCTCAGATTAGTTAGTAGGGACTTGATCATTTTCTTTCTTTTCTTTTTTTTTTTTTCAAATCAGTGGAGCAACATGACTTTGGCTTTATAATGATGGAGAATCTTTCACTGACCACGGAGTAGTAAAACACAACGGGTGGGGATGGTATTTCGGAAGGAAGGGAGCTAAATGTGGAGCTGGCCTGGGGAGTGTATCACACGGATGTGCTGTGTTTTTTTGTAAGGAGTAAGACAGCTCATTGCCTCGCTGTGCTCACAGGCCAGGAGAAATAGTGTCTCTCGGGTGATTTAGTGCCCCGCCAGCCACACTGATACTAGAATTTGTTCCCTCTCTGCTTAGGTATCTCCATACTTTCTTGGAAAATTAAGTGGAAAAGATAGTGCTTCTCTCCCCTTTGTCATCATTTTTACTGTACCCAATCTGTGACTTTAGGAGCACCAGTTTTTAAGGGTAAGTCTCTGGGAAGCAGAGAGGGTTTCTTAAATAGATAAGGGCTTCCTAAGGACTCGAGAATTTAGGGGGAAAACAGGGGTGGGTGGGGTTTGGGATGAAGAGATCTTGTACAGCGGTGCATTTCAAGATGACAAACCCTTTGCTTATCCAGAATCAAGAAGCCTTTGAGAATTACGAATAAGGAAACTTCTTGATTCTTTTGCCTAAAAACGATGATATTGCATGCATGAGTTATCTTCTTTCCTTGCTGGAAAAAAGAAGTCATTTAATAAAATTCATGATGCATGGATGTAACATCAGGAAAATCTCAAGTGGATCACACAGCAAATAGCTTTTTTTTTTTTTTTTAAGATTTTATTTATTTATTTGACAGACAGAGATCACAAGTAGACAGAGAGGCAGGCAGAGAGAGAGAGGGAAGCAGGCTCCCTGCCGAGCAGAGAGCCCGATGCGGGACTCGATCCCAGGACCCTGAGATCATGACCTGAGCCGAAGGCAGAGGCTTAACCCACTGAGCCACCCAGGCGCCCGCAAATAGCTTTTTAAAAGTAGTGTTCACTTTTTGTTTCTCAAGGCCGTTTGGGCTCTGGACTTACCGCTGCCTGAGTTTGAATCTTTGCGATTTCTTGGTGCCATGACTGTAGACCCTGTCAGCTACAGGGTCCAGAAGCGGTTTCTTGTGGGGCTGTTGGGAGCATTGAGAGAGACCATTGCGAGGGGAGCGGTCGGCACGGCCAACAGAGTGCACAGCACTCAGTAAACTCGGTTGCTGTTTTTCCTACCAGGAATGTTGGTGGTGTGCCCTGTGGGTAGCATATCAAGGTACTCCTAAAAGACAGAATTTTGAAATGCAGATCTAGATCCTAGAATGAAATGTGCTCACTGACTTACCTAGCAGCACTTAGTCCTTGCCCGGGGAAGATAAACATGTGTGCTGGGTAGGTAGGGAAGAATGTTGGCTTCCCTTCCCCTTCACCCCTTGAGAATCTGTGTCTAAGGGCCCCTGTGGTGTCCTAACCCCATCTTCATGGGAGAAAGAGGAGATGAGTGGTATCATTTCTTTCATATCATCATCACAAACGCCTGTGGTGCCCGATGGACCCTCAGAGCAAAGCCCCCTAACCCATAATGCTCCTAACAACTCTTTACGTCATATCAGGTGGGGAGCTCTGGGCGCCAGACCAAGCCACATTCTGACAGTCACAGGTACCGAACGGCGCAGCTGGGCCTAAAACCCATGTCGTGGCTCCCAGGTCGGTGCTGTTTTCACACCAAGTTCTTACACGTTTGTTTGAAAACGTAGTGTAATAACAGAGTGCCATGGAAAAGATAGCTTGTGATGGACAGTGCCCTGCGGAAGCACTGGGGTCGGGCCTGAGGCAGAGCAGGAGGAACTGGGCAGGAGCCTGTATTGTGTTTTCTGTGGGAAGATGCTGGCCGGGTGTGGCCAGGCAGAGTCGTTTCAACGGGCTGTGGGGCATAGGAGCAGTCGCTAGGTGTCTGGTATGTGGCCCTGGAGTGAGGAGGGCAGATAGACAGTGGCCTGTGCTGTCGGAGCCTGATAAAGGAAGTGGTCCCAGGGTGTGGGCTCTGCGGAGTTGGTCTGTATTGAGAGGCACACTCACGCTGGAGTTGTTTGCCATCTCAATCCCTCCAGGGTCAGCCAGGGCCCAGATGTCAAAGCATCAGAAAACAGAAAATAAGAAACCTGTTGATATAACATGGGAGAGCTGCAGTTTCAGCCTAAGCTGCTTTTTTTTTTTTTTAAAGATTTTATTTATTTATTTGACAGACAGATCACAAGTAGGCAGAGAGGCAGGCAGAGAGAGAGGAAGAAGCAGGCTCCCTGCTGAGCAGAGAGTCCGATGGGGTACTCGATCCCAGAACTGAGATCATGACCTGAGCCGAAGGCAGAGGCTTTAACCCACTGAGCCACCCAGGCGCCCCCTAAGCTTCTAACTGCCTTGAAGAATTATGCTGTGTTCCAGGAAAAGCAGGTTCAATCACCTGGGAGGATTGTGGGCCTGAGCCTCCGGGCGGACCTCTCTTTCCAGCGGCCCACGGCAGCTCCCTGAGAGGCCCCATAGGCTTTGTGGGTGTGAATAATGGCCTTCGCCCTCCGTGTTCTCCATCAGTCTGTGCTTCCCACCTCGGGAGTGGAGCTGCTTTGCCCGCATCTGCTGTACTAAGAGTCCATCAGCTGCAACGCCTCCCTCTCCCTCTTCCCCCCATGTGGCCTTCTGCTGAGGCCTGTCCTCCCATCTCTTCAGTGTGCCTTGACATGAGGCCAGGTGACTTTCTCTTTGGCCCTTGCTTTCCCCTCAATGCACCTGTCCCTACCAAGATATCTGTGTTTGGGTCCCAACTCACCTCCATCTCTCTAATCTTTTTTTCCTTCAAATCAATATTATCTTTCAATGTCAGATCCTGCCACTTCTCTGTTTAAAAGCCTTACATGGCCTCCTGGTGATTATAGACCCCAGCTTAAACCCCCAGGCACGACTCACATCCCCCAGCCACCCTGCTGACACATGCGACAGTCCCTTACTATGGAAAGGGTTCACCATAGGGCATGCCTGGCTGGCTCTCAGCTCATGGCAAGCTGACACCCCTCCCCTCCTACCTGGTGAAGGCCCATCGTCCTTAGGGCCAAGGTCATGTGTCAGCTCCTTGGAGACACCATCTTTCACCCTTCTGCCTGGAATCAGTGACTCCTCGCCTCACGTCCTACATGCCACCATGACAGTAATGGTCTCGTATCTGAGCTGTTCTTCACCCGTGACTTTCTCATCACATCTTATTCATGATTCATTCAGCAACACTTTGTTAAGGATTTACCCTCCAGGCATCGTGCCCGGCGCCGAGGCTGCAGAAATAGCCAGCCAGACCCTGCCCTCACGAATCCAGTCGTCTCTTTGGGGAGAAGGGGAATCAGAGACATAACCAAACAAACTCAGGAGGCTCTAATTACAACCAAAATGTGATCCCTGCCACAGCAAAGTCCTGTGGGCACCGAGAGCAAAGAACACTGCCAGGAAGGATTGAGAAAAGTTCCGGGAAGTAGCATTGGAGGCGGGTCTTTTGGGATGGAGAGGCAGCGTGAGGCGGGGAAGGTGGGTGACATGACGGCTCTTTCCTTCCCCCAGGGCCTGAACACGGAAAGTGGTATCAGTGGGGAAGTACGCTCAAACTGGTTTTCCTCCCCGCCCCGCCTTGAAGAGTGGACTATTTCCCTCTGGGCACCCTTGCTTAGACATTCTTGTGTTGCTGTCCTACGTGTGGCTCAGGGGAACAGACAGCCAGACACCGCTGTCTGCGTTGCTGAAGGCTCCTTAGAGTCAGCGGGAAGATGTTTGCCCAGCATACACCCCCCTACACACACAGCGCTCCGACGACCAAAGGTAAACGGCTCGGTGAAGGCATGAGTTCCGCACTGCCATCCTCTTTAGAATTAGATTTATTGTATTATTACTTGAATTTGAGTCAGTTTCCGAAACTTTTCCTACTGGGACGTTTACTATAATAATAGGCCTTCACAAGTCCTCAGGGCCAAGTGCCAGAGAAACAGGAAACTCTCCGGAGGGCCCCAAACATCCCCACCTTGCTTTTAGCTGTCCAGCGCTCTCGGGAGTCCGGTAACCCTCGTTAAAGGCTGCCCTGCCGCACACTGCTACGTCCCCGCAGGCAAGTTCTTTACCCTCTTGGAACCTTAATTTCCTTCTTGGTGAATGCAGAGGGGGATGGGGTTTACCTCATGGGCATGTTACGGGATCGAGGAGTCATCAAATAAGGCACCGCAGTGAGTGGTGTGAGTCCTGGCATGGAGTAAGCAGTCAGTAAACGGAAGGTGCAGATTTTTGGTAATGTTGCTAATATTAGACTCAATCTCCTTAAAATCAAGCAGCCCTGAGAGAGGGGGAGCATGGAGGGTCTGCGTGTCATTGTAGGAAAGCTGATATAAGAGATGGGGGCCTTGGACATTTTTCCCTCTAACCATTTGGTCTGAATTGAATGCCACTCTGTTTAATTAGGTGGCGGTGCAGGCATTTCTTCATTTTCTGTTCATCTGTCTCTGGCTTTTGGTTTGACAGCCTTGCCTCTGACGCTTTAAGGGAATTCATGCCTTTTAGGTGAGATAGACATCCTAAACCAAGAGTTCTCACTTTTCAGGATAGATGCCTACTCCTAGCGGGTTATGCGCGCACGTGTGTGTGTGTGTGTGTGTGTGTGTGTGTGTGTCCCCGTCCATCCATCTGTGGATGTTTCTTGAAAGGACCCAGGGTTAGAGTTTGGGGCTCTTGATTAGAAGTCTAGTTCAGCTGTGAAATGACAATGGATTAGGTGGTTATTACTGATTAGTAGAGTTCGCCTGTATGTCTGAACTTCGTGTTATGAACAGAAGCCTTTGCCTAGCTTTCTATGAAAAGACGTTTTCCTTTGAAGAATCATGAGTTGCCTGACATTTACATTTTTTAAAAGATTTTATTTATTTATTTGACAGAACGATCACAAGTAGGCAGAGAGGCAGGCAGAGGGGGAGGGGAGCAGGCTCCCTGCTGAGTAGAGAGCCTGATGCAGGGCTCGATCCGAGGACACTGAGACCATGACCTGAGCCAAAGGCAGAGGCTTAACCCACTGAGCCACCCAGGTGCCCCAACCTTTACATTTTTATAAGGAATTCCAGAAGTAGAAATTAAAATCTGTAAAAAACCCAAGTCCTATGATTGCTTCCAGTTCTTTTCATTGAGACGCTCCTCCCTTCACCTTTTGTCATTGCTCTGCCTTCTTCTCATCTACCCATATAGGAAGAACGTTGGTGAAAAGCACAGAAACCAATGACTTCTATGGCTGTGGAATTTCCGTGGAGAAAAGACAGCATCCGAACTCACCTGGACCATCTTTCACACCTGGCAGACCCTCCACGCTCCCGCGCGCGTGTCCCATGAACTCCAGCAAATCGACGCGTGGGGTGCTTGCAGAGGAGGGCACAGACCTGGCCTGTAGAGGGAGCGGGGAGGGCAGGGGGGAGGCTAGGGGAGAACATGGAGCAAATGTTTTACAACCTGAACCTCAGAACTGTGATCCTCCGAGGAGAGCGCTACTTGAAGAAAAGAAAAAAAAAAAAAAAAAAGTCGAATGGCTTCTCAGGGATTTTGTTTTCTGTCCACATAAAAGCCATAGTTCGTTTAGGTGGCCGTGTTTTGAGCACTCAGATTTCAGTTCTGTTAAATGTGAAAGAGGGATCGACTGACCGTTCATTGCTGTTCCGTGACTAGTATAAAATATGTATATGTTTATCTTTATTTTTATAATATGCAAATACATTTAAATTTATACAGTTTGATGCTTCTAGCGTTAGTTCACACTGGGTGCGATATTCTGCATGAGAACTGTGCCAAGATGGGGCTGATTTCTTATTTTAGCATAAGACCTTTTTGTTCATTCTTTATTCTTTAATCCTTCTGAGATTACAAAAAAAAATCTCTCTGTCCACGGATTAAGTGTGGAGGGCCTAGAGGTTACCAGTAATCAGCAAGAACCTTAAATGTGTATGGCAGGTGTCTCCTCCCCTTGTTTTAAATCAGGGTCCCCTGCCTGTAAGCCGGTTTGATGGGTGGCCTGGTGGGATTCCGGGGTCGCTCTGCCCGCCGGTCTACCAGCGCCGGGCCGAGTGGTCCTTGCTCTGGGCTGGGTTTCCTCTCAACAGTGAGTTGTCACAGCTGGTGTGCTGATGGAGGCCTGGTGCTGGCATTCTTCAGGGGACAGGGTCAGAGGGATCAACGAGTCCATGGGAAACCTTAGTCTTTCAATAGCGCAAGGTAATCGGGAGTCAGTTGTGAATTGTGCAGAGGGCTTTGCTAACGAGTCCTTTTCTCTGTCTCTCTGCAACAGAGTCTGTGAAACTTAGCAGAGCGCCCTGATAGCCCTCCACGTCTGGCTGTCAGACCTTAAGACAGTGAGTTGCCTCTGATAGGATGGTCACCTGCCAGGAACTAGTAAAACCTTTGTTGTTCAGTCTCCACAGAGTAGAACGTGAAGAGCAAAGCAAATTGCTCTCTCATCCATTCCAAATCGGGGCCAAACCTATCAGCCGCAGTAGTAACACATTCTTTGACGAAGGTAAAGGACTCTGTTGGCAGCTGTCTCCTCTGCGTGTGGATGGAAAAAGGTGTAAAACAAACTGTTAATCCGCGGTGTAAGGCATGAAAAGTGAGTAAGCTGATGTTTTTCTTTTCCTTCTATAAAGTATTGACTCTTGCAATGCCAGTATACGAGGTCTCGACGTATTTTTAAAAAGAATAACCAGCTAGCAAGTGGCTGCCCTGGGAAAGTTCCCTAGCTGACGTCCGTAGATTGGGTGCCCCAGGAGTCGACTTGACTAACACCAGAACCTCGGTTAAACAAGTGTGATTTCTCACGGTCATAAAATCAAATGGGATCTCAGACTATTTCTGCATTTTTGGATACTTGAATATGCCACCTCGGTTTTGAGATCTCATTTCCTGTTAGAACACAGTCACAAGTTCACCTGCTTAATCCCTTGGTCACAGTTCTTGTGTGAGCGTGTGCATGCGTGCGCCTCTGTGTGCACGCATGTGTACGCGCGCGTGTGCGTGTAAGCCAAATGGTAACATTTAATTGCTTTAGGGACCATCGAGTTGTTGGGCATAGGAGTTTTGTAATTGGCACGAGAGGGTTCCGAAACTGTCAAATGAACTGACTTTGACCAGTCTTTTGCAAGGACTCTGAAGAATGTGACTTTGGGCTAACTCCCCAGGGGACCATTTTAAGTGAAAAAAAAAAAAAAATGCTCCTTTGGGTGACATACCCTACAAAATGTGTGTTATTCTTATGAACGTAAATGCCCACGTTCTTAATAACTGCTATTTTTGGACAAGTGATGTTTTGTGCTGTCATCTGAACCCTAGAGAAGCAGAATAAGGAGAAATCTCGGTGTCACACGTGACCAGAAGCAGCTCCAGAAAAGCCGGAGACCTTGCTTCGGGGTCAGGGGAGGTTTGGAGGTAACAGAAAACGCTCTGCTCTACTGGAAGGGTCAGGGTCGATGCAGGTGGTCCCGTACCTGGGATGACACAGTCAGCCAAGGCCAAGCACAAGGGGAGACTGCAGATCGAGTTGTCCCTTGCCTCGCAAACACCCTACATGTTAGTTATGGTTTCTATTCCTGCAACCTGTGGTATCAAAACCACTTCCTAGAATTGTAACAGTCCTGCCAGGATAAATGTTTTCCCCCCTTCCAAGAGAAAGAAAAAAATGACAGTGCTCATGTTTGACATTTGTGCATTTGGGCTCTTTTGAATGAATAAAAAGGAAAGGGTTTGGTATAATTCCCGATGGGGTGTGTGTGTGTGTGTGTGTGTTCTTTTTCATACCACAGTTTGTAAATTGTAATTGTGGTTTCTCCTTGAATTGTCTTGACTGGGCAGAAATTAAAAAAAAAAAAAAAAGTCAAAAAATTCAATAAAAATACAAAGAAATGGTGAAATAATTCTATTTGCAGAGTTTAGTTATTTGGGTTTTTTGTTGTTGTTGTTGTTTTCTTTCACTTCAGTTCTAGGAATAACTTTTATTTTTTTAGTCACTTTTGAACTGATGGGATATGGATGGTGGCCGTGCTACTGGGGGATGAAGCCCCCATGAGGAAAACTGACAGGTCCCTGTTTAAAACCCTGCCTCTTTCCAGAGCACAGATTCAGTGCTTGAATATGGGCTCTCTCTTCAATCAGACCCTTTATCAGCAACTCGCTGTACACTTCAGTCTAACTTGGGAATTGAGCACACGTTTGCAAGTTCCCTGTGCAGACCTTGCTTTCCAGAGAGTTCTTAACAGAAGGCCTTGCCACCACTGCGCACATTGCCGGGGCTGCAGGGAGGGGTCTGTAGTCCCCAGACCTGCAGGTACCGGCTCAGAGGCCAGGGAAAGTGTCAGCTTCCACAGGAGCCCAGCCTCCAGGGAGGGACTGAGAGCAGAGAAGCCCACTCTGGGCCCCTCCACCTAAGAAGGCAGGTGGAGCCTCTGGGGGCCGGGGACGCACCTTCTCCCCGCTGGAAAGCTGATGCCCAGCTGTGGCCATCAGAATTTTCCAAAGGCTGGGGAAGCTGGCCCTGGGCCCTCATAGCCCTTGGGGAGGGGGTTGGGGAGGGGGGGGCAGCGAGTCCTCTGTCCTACGCTGCTGCCCCTTCTGCTGAAGAGAGTAGTACAGGGAAATAACTCATCATTTGGGAACCTTGTTGTGTATTTTTGGTTTTCTTTTAAACCAAGAAACTCAGGAGTTCTTTAAACTTGCTGAGCACATAAATGACAGCACAAAAAAGCATGGGGGAAACGGAGTTATGTAGGCATAAAGTTTCTGTATTTCCTTGGAACTAAGCTAATAGGAATCTGAAGTACATTCTGGTAAGTGAAAACATATGTTGTAAGATTAAGAACACCCCTTAAGAAAGCAATTTTAAAATATATTCAAGAAGTTAATGGAATTAAAATGTTACACTAGAAAATATCCGCTTAATGCAAAAGTAGACACCAAAGGATGAATAGAGGAATAAGAAAGTGGGATATAGAGAGGATAAAAATCAATATGACAGATGTGAATCTAACCATATCATTAATAACCATATCATTAGTATCAGGAGATTATTTCTTTTTGAGATTTATTTACTAGAGAGAGAGAGAGATTGAGTGAGGAGGGTGGAGCAGCAGAGGGTGAGGTAGAGAATCCTCGAGCAGACTCCCTGCCGAGCACAGAGCCTGATGCAGGGCTTGATCCCATGACCCTGAGTTGGCCACTTAACCAACTGAGCCCCCCAGGCACCCTAATGAGATTAAACAACTTAATTAAAAGACAAAGACTGCCTATGTGGATAAAAATTTATGTTCTGCACAGGAGGCAGATTTTAATGTGAAGATACAAATAGGTGGAAAGTAACAGGATGGAAAAAAATATACCAGGCAAAAAACAGCCAGGCAGAGCTGGCTCTGCCAATATCAGACAAAATAGACACTGAAGCTCACCCACATTTCAAGACGCTACTAGAGACAAAAGGGACACTTCATGGTGAAAAAGACAATCCATCAGGAAGGAAAGGAAATTTGGGACATGAACAAAAATATGATGACACAGGGGTTGATAACCAATGGGTCAAAGAAGAAAACAAAAATGAAGAAAATGAAAACACAACATACCAAAACTTGTAGGCCATAGCTAAGGGAATCTGCTTATAGGCAGGCCTGTAAAAGGAAAATCTCAAATCAATAACTGATAACCTAGAGGCACCCGGATGGCTCAGTTGGTTGAGCAACCCACTCTCAATTTTAGCTCAGGTTGTGATCTCAGGTTGTGAGAGGAGAAGTAGGTGAAGACGACTACTGGGGTAATGGGTTTCTTTTAGGGCAGTGTGGTAGTCAGGGTACACCAAAGAAACAGAAACAATGATATATATTAGAAAGGGATTCATGATAAGGAATTGGCTCACACAATTACGGAGGCTGGCAAGTACCAAATATGCCAATGTCTCAGTTTGAAGGCCATCTGGAGGGAGAATTCTCTTGCTCAGGGGAGGGTCAGGCTTTTGGTCTGTTCTAGGCTTCAACTGATTAGACGAGGCCCACTCATGGGGGGCAATCTGCTGACGGTACAGACTTATATGAGAAAGACTCAGAGAACAAAGGGAGTGATGGAGCCAAATTGAGGATGGAGTGATAAGGTTTGTAAGTGAAGACACAGTACTGAAATAAAGGAAAATATTATAGGGCAATGGGTTGTTAAACTGCTGGCCCACAGCATGATAGAGTCTGAGGATTCAAAAGGATATGGAGCCACCAGGCTGTGCTGATAAAAGCCTTCAACAACACTGTGCCTACTGAACACAGTTCACATTCCTTGGACAAATGGGGTAAACCTAACTCAACTCTATTTCCTCTACAGGTGTACTTAAGACACTCAGGGCAACCACGCCCTAATTCTAAGGGAGACACATTTGCCTGCAGCTCTTGCTGGCCCTCTGCCAGCCCGGCATTGCTGACTGAAGTAGGCAGGGGTGTCTGGCGTGCTGGCGTGCAAAAATCATCCAGGCCAGCAAGTGTCCCACTTTTAGCACTTTACATGGAGGAGACCAAGCCAACCAACAGTAGGAGCAGAGGGAATGCTATGACATGGAGAGAGGGGTCAGAGCGGCGACTGGAACCACTTCCACACTGAGACTGGGCTGAAACCGAGGACACTGGCTGGAAGAGAGGAGAGCTGACCAATCCGAAAAGCATTCCAAGGACCACACTTGCTGTGAGTGGGTCTGGAGGCAGTCTGGGATCCCTAGAGTTGCCTCCATTGTTCCAGTCCAAATACATTATTAAAATGAGCCACCCATTGCTAGAAGTAACTTGAATGGATCTCTGCATATGCACCAAAAATACCCGGAGCAGGACCGCTTTCCCAGGAATTCCCTCACTCTGTTTCTGGGCCCTTGTGAGACGCTAAGTGCTGTTTGGCCCGCTGGAGATCCAGCACTAGATGAGGCACATCGGACCTCGGCATAGACCTGATGTTGTGGTCAGAGATGATAATATTCACGCTCACGCTGAATTCCTCAGCCCCAGCCCCGTGCCCTGCCCTTGCACTCCCTGGGCCGTGTGCCTTTGACTCCTACTGTTCACAGTGGTTCCTCTTCATAGAATTCCCTTCCCCTGCTAAATGCTACCCCTTTCCATGTAGCCTTCCAGAATCTCTCAAGCAAAATTAATTTCCCTCTTTGTTGTGCTATGTAGCGTTTCCATAGCCATCATGACACTCCTGCCGCTCTGCCTTGAGTTAGAGTTGTTGTTGTTTTTTAAAGATTTTATTTATTTATTTTACAGACAGAGATCACAAGTAGGCAGAGAGGCAGGCAGAGAGAGAGGAGGAAGCAGGCGCCCCGCTGAGCAGAGAGCCCGATGAGGGGCTCGATCCCAGGCCCCTGGGATCATGACCTGGGCCCAAGGCAGAGGCTTTAACCCACTGAGCCACCCAGGCGCCCCGAGTTAGAGTTGTTTATATGCCTACCTCGTCTACAGGAACTTGAACTCCTTGAGAACGGGAAGTGGGCCTGATTCCTCCTCCCGCCCCGGCCTATCACTGAACCTTCCACCCAGGATTCCTTCAATGCCAATTGGTTCAATTGAATTAAATTCAACCTAGAGGAACAAGGGAGCAGGAAGGCAAGGAGGACCTTCACCCTTTTCCCTTATTCCCAGCTTCCACACCCAAGCAGAGGGCTACAGAACGGTGACGAGTATCTGAAGGCTCGTGCAGCTGCCTTCCTACAAATCCAAATCATCACTAACTGGGACGAGCTAGTTATTTTATTTCTTTTCTTTTCTTTTTTCTTTTTTTTTTTTTTAGCCTTGGCATGTGGTCAGTATTGCCTAGCTATGAAGAAGGCATAATGAAATACTTCCAAGTGCTTTGAACCGGCAAACCTGTGTTTATACAATTACACGACAAGCTAATGGGATGGCCTTGCGGAGGTTTAATGATGTTGAAGGCAGGAAGTTACAGTCCCCTGACTACATGCTTCACTGCAGACCGGTTTGCATCTCATTGGAAAAGAATCTTGATTTGGAGCTATCCCCTCACATAGAGGGGGTCTGCTATAAATAAGGGGCCAGTGAAATGAATTCTTAAGTGCGTTTTATTTCTTCCTGAGAGACGCACATGAGGATAAGTGGATGACTGTTAGCTTCGGGGCTGCACCAGAAAATTCTACCAACTATTTTCAGGTGACAGCAACATAAATAACAAGGGGGGTGTTCTCACGAGTCCAGGCTTCTCTCTCAACCCGTTCTGCCAAGCTCCTCTGACATTGACAAGACTTTGTGGATGTGGGCCAGAGAGGCAGCCAAGGTTGTACTAGAAGGAGAACTTAGCTTACAATCAGAAGACCTAGTTAAAGACCCAGAGAGCCACCAACTAGCCATGGGATCTTGGGCATGTCTCTGACTTCTTAAGATTGCTTATCTGCGTACTCAATAATTCTTCAAGGTCCCTTCCATGGTTTGAGTCACATCTATGGGAGTACATTAGACTGTTGTCCCACCACTACAAAATTACTGGAGGTGACTCATCAACTTCAGGGTCATTTTTCTTTCTTTTTTTTTTTTAAGATTTTATTTATTTATTTGACAGACAGAGATCACAAGTAGGCAGAGAGGCAGGCAGAGAGAGAGAGAGGTGGAGGCAGGCTCCCTGCGGAGCAGAGAGCCCGATGTGGGGCTCGATCCCAGGACCCTGGGATCATGACCTGAGCTGAAGGCAGAGGCCTAACCCACTGAGCCACCCAGGCGCCCCCAGGGTCATTTTTCTAATTGCCCTGAACCACACACAGGTTCTGGCCTGGTTCTCCTTGTGACTAACTGCCTCGGTCACACAGTGGCCTAAGGAAATGGGATTTGGTTGGGCCGTGACACTTTTCCTCTTACCCATACATGGTCTGAAGGAACCAGCCTCTAGGACTCATGTCTCCTCAGCAGCAGAGTCTAACAGCTAATGAACCAATGCATGTGGTCATTGGCCTTCAAGGATTTTATCATAGTGTTATTTTTAAACTCAAGCGAAAAGAACTAAATGTTCAAGTTCTTAAGTGGAGGGGTTGGAGGAGTGATACATTTTCTGTGCAAGGGTGATGTCTTGTAAAAATTCAACATAGTTAAAGGGAAGCAGCAAATCTGGCTTCATCAGTAATATTTACACCCAGGGATGTCTGTAGAATGCTGTGCTTGAAACCCATGTTTTTGAAACAGACTATAATGTGAGCCATTTCTGAGGCTAAACTCCCCAAATGGAATCTAAAAGAGACTTGTGTTGCTTTGTTTGGATTGTAGAATGTAGATGCTAAGAGGGACCATGTCAGTAAACCCACCCGAGTTTTGACATCTTGTACCATCTAGTGCTATGAACATTCTGGAACAGTGTGCCTTTCATGTTTGGTTCTTTTGCACTCATACACTGAGGCCATGGTGGTGGAAGTTGGACCATTCTGGAAAGCAATTAGGAATATCTATCAAAGCCATCAGTGTATCCAAATTTTATCCCATTCTGAGAAATCTACCCCAGCTTTGCAGAAATACAGCCAAAGCTATATATGTAAGAATATTTAGCAAAAAAATTGGTAAAGAAAAACTAAAATGTTCATTATACGCAGATGACATGATATTATATCCAGAAAACCCAAGACTCCACTGAAAAACTTCTAGAACTGGTAAATAAATTCAGCAAAATCGCAAGATACAAAATCAATCTACAGAAATCTGTTGCATTTCTATACACCAATAATGAAGCAGCAAAAAGAGAAATTGAGAAAATGGTCCCATTTACAATTGCACTCAGAGTAATAAGATATCTAAGAATAAACTTAACCAAAGAGATTAAAGACCCTGTACTCTGAAAACTATCAAACACTGGTGGAAGAAATTGAAGATGACACAATGAAATGGAAAGACATTCCATGTTCATGGATTGGAAGAAAATATGTTGTTAAAGTGTCTATATTAGGGGTACCTGGGTGGCTCAGGGGGTTAAAGCCTCTGCTTTCGGCTCAGGTCATGATCCCAGGGTCCTGGAATCGAGCCCCGCATCGGGCTCTCTGCTCAGCGGGGAGCCTGCTTCCTCCTCTCTCTCTGCCTGCCTCTCTGCCTACTTGGGCTCTCTGTCTGTCAAATAAATAAATAAAATCTTTTTTAAAAAAATGTCTATATTATCCAAAGCAATCTACAGATTTAACACAATCCCTATCAAAATATCAATAGCAGTTTTCACGGAGCTAGAACAAACAATCCTAAAATTTGTGTGGAACCATAAAAGACCCCCAAATAGCCAAAGCGATCTTGAAAAAGAAAGCAAAGCTGGAGGCATCACAGTTCTGACGTCAAGTTATATCACAGAGCTGTAGTGATCAACACAGTATGGCCCTGGCACAAAAACAGACACATAGAGCAGTAGAACAGAATAGAAAATCCATAAATAAACTCACAATTATATGGTCGATTAATCTTTGACAAAGCAGGAAAGAATATCCAATGGGGAAAAAGATAGTCTCTTCAACAAATGGTGTTGGGAAAACTGGACAGCCACATGCAAAAAATGAAACTGGACCACTTTCTTACTCCATATGCAAAAATATTACAAAAATAAATTGAAAATGGAATAAAGACCTAAATGTGAGACCTGAAATCATCAAAATCCTAGAAGTGACTTCTAGGATTTTGCATAAGCAGTAACTTCTCTGACATGCAATGTAAAAAGATGGTAAAAATCTTTTGATTAAAATAAAATCTTTTGCTTAAAAAAAAAAAATGAACAAAATCAAAATGTACCTGATAAACCACAAGGAGATATTTGCAACATTTATCACAGATTAAGGGGTAATGTCCCCAATATATTAAGAACTGTTTAAAATTAAGGGAGAGAAGACCAAAACTAGATTAAAAAAATATATATATAAAAAAGATCATTTACATGCAAGAAAGATCCCAGAATAGCTTGAACACATGAAAAATATTTGCTCCCTTAAAAGAAAAAATTCAACCCCACTCACAATTAGGGAAATACAAATTACAACTTTGAAATGCCAATTCTCACCTACCAGATTGGTGAAAATTAAAAGTATGACAATATACTCAATTCGGGAAATTGTGGGAGCTAGGCAGGCTGATGTGTTGCTGGTGGGAATGGAAACCAGTACAGTGCTTTGGAGGGGATTCTGGCAATATCTACTAACCACATTATCTAATTAAAATTACCTTTTGGGGTGCCTGTGGGGCTCAGTCGGTTAAGCATCTGACTCTTGGTCTCACCTCAGGTCATGATCTCCCATTTGTGACCAAGCCCGGCGTGGGCTCTCCATTCAGCGGGGAGTCCGCTTGAGTTTCTCTCCCTCTGCTTCTCCCCCTGCTTGTGTGTGCGCATGCTCTTTCTCTCAAATACATAAATCTTTTAAAAAAACTAGCAACCAACCAACCAAGAAAAAAAAAAAGCTATAATTTGACCCAGCAACTGCACTTCTAATAATTTATCCTGCAGATAAACTCCAGCAAAATGAAAGTACGTATGCACGAGGTTATGCACTGCAGCATTGTGTAAAATATCAGAAACAGCCCAAGGGTCTGTATACAAGAGGGGTTGAATAAACCATGATATATATCCACTCAATGGGGTACCATGCAGCTATAAAAGAAGAATGAAAATCTCACAATGGACTGATACAGAATAATTTTCAAGATATACTGTTGTGTGACAAAGCTGGGTGCCAAGGAGTCTCTATTTTTTACTACTTTTTGTGTAACAAAGAAATGGGAAATGAGAAAATATTTACATATCTGTTTGTGTCAAAAGAATCACAGGAAGAATAGCCCAGAAATAAATGAGATTGGTCACCTGCAGGGAGGTAGAGGGAATGGGGTAGAAGGGATGAAGGGAGTCGCACTTTTCTGAAGAAGCTTTTTGTATAGTTTTGACTTTGAGAAGCATGTTTATTCTTCACACCCTCAAAGAATAAATAAATAACTAGACGAGCACATTAGTAAATAGAATCCACTGGAATGTGGGATAAAAACTGCAAATAGAACACGAGGAGAAACAAATAATCCTAATGGTATTTAAGACAAATGACAACCATACAGAAAGGGAGCATAGGGAATCAATTAAGTAATTTTTGAACACAGTAATTTGATTTTATACCCTCAGGCTGAAGACAAAAACTATTGAAATTATTGTAGTTAGTGGGGGTTTGGGTCCCCCCACCCCACAGTGGTATATGTTAGCAATTCTCAGACTATGTTATGGAGACTCTTAGATTGAACAAATAATGGGATCCAGGTTTTTCACCATCAGAGAATAAAATTACAAATACGCGAAAGGAGAAGCCTAGAATGTACGCTGTGGGGTTGTATTGGAATTGGAGGTGTTAGTGTAAACATGGATATAAATACATAGATTCAGAAATGAACATGACTCTCAGGACACATATTCCTGGTTCTGTTTGCTGAGAATGTCTGTTAACAATGGCACCCCAGGAACAATGAACACCTTTAGGGCCCACGGTTTTTAAATGGCTGGTTTTTAAATGTCATTCTCCACGGAAGGGACCTAGAGTACTTGGAGGACTGGCTGATTCCAGGGCGAGAGCTTCTTACTGTGCAGATAAGTAAGGATGTCTGCGAACGATGTTGGCCACATCCCAGAAAGACACTGGAGCCAGATCGAAGGGGCGCCCATGGACCAAGTCAACCAATGTGAGCATCAGAATAGAGACTAAAATGAGAATCTGAGAGTACTGATATTGAATAAATAAGTGAATAAGTAAACAAATGAGGAAGAGGGAAAGCATTTCCTCACAGGAGAATGTAAGCTAGTAAATAAGGAACGATGGAATTAGAGAATTATCAGTATTTATAACCACCATAATGATGGTCGATTCAGGCCAAAATCAGCCAACATGGTAAAAATAGTAGGTAAAAGTAACACAAGAACCATGGGATATTTACACAGTATTAAAGTTCTAACCCCACAAGATAGTTTTTAATTACAAAGGGTAAAATAGTATCATTTACAGTAGAACATGCTGGCAGAGCCCCACTCAACCGACCAGCCACCAGTAATGCGCCACACCCTGGCATCTAATGGCCCGAGGACAGCACCGCCTTGATGCTGTGTGGTTCCTGCTGAAGACAGAGACATGTGGATCTAATTACGAGGAAACAGCAACAAACTTCGAACTGTCTTACAGTATAACTGGCTCATACTCTTCAAAAATGTCCAGCAATGGGGCACCGGGGTGGCTCAGTGGGTTAAAGCCTCTGCCTTTGGCTCATGTCATGATACCAGGGTCCTGGGATCGAGCCCTGTATCGGGCTCTCTGCTTAGTGCGGGGCCTGCTTCCTCCTCTCTCTCTCTGCCTGCCTCTCTGCCTACTTATGATCTCTCTCTCTCTGTCAAATAAATAAATAAAATCTTTATAAAAAAAAAAAATAAGTGGCTCCTGGCGGCTCAGTGGGTTAAAGCCTCTGTCTTCGGCTCAGGTCATGATCCCAGGGTCCTGGGATCGAGCCCTGCATTGGGCTCTCTTCTCAGCAGGGAACCTGCTTCCCCCTCTCTCTCTGTCTGCCTCTCTGCCTACTTGTGATCTCTGTCTGTCAAATAAATAAATAAAATATTTAAAAAAAAAATGTCCAGAAAGAAAAACTTCAAGAGCCAGCAAGAAAGGCTAAATAATGGCCCCCGTTAGACCCCCCCCCCCCCCCCCGCCAAGAGACTAAATTCTTTTAAGTGATGTGGGACTGGATCCCGGATGGGATTTTTTTTCTTCTGCCAAAAGAGCAATGAGACAATGGTGAAATTCTGTAGATTATATAATATTGTGATATTGCCGTTCATTTTCCAATTTTGTGGAGTCTGTGGGGGTATGTATAAGACTGGTCTTGTTTTTAGGAAATACATGTGGGAATATTCAGAAGCCAAGGAACAGTTTGTAATTTTCCATCCAACGACTCAGAAAAATATAACACATATGTAGGGAGGGAGATAGAAGGCAAATATGATAAGATGTTAATATTTAGGGAATCTGGGTGAAGAGTATACTGGAATTCTTGGTACTACTTTTGCAAATTTTCTGTAAGCCTGAAACTATTTCAAAATAAGTGGGAGAGCTAGTGAGGGGGAAAAAGAAAAAATGTCTTTCTCTTTCCCTCCCTCCCTGCCTCCCTCCCTTCTTCTCTTTTTTCCCTCTCTCTCTCCCCCTACCCCCTCTCTCTCCACACAAACACACAGGAACACGTCTGAAAAAAATGTTGCCAAAGTGCAAATCGTGTTTATATCTAGATGGTGGGACATTACATTCAAAATAAATTTTCTTGCAAAGGAAGCAAAGGTGAAAATAAACAAATGGGACTACATCGATCTAAAAAGCTTCCGCACAGAACAAGAAACCATCAACAAAATGAAAAGGCAACCTACGGGGTGAGAGAAAATATTGGCAAATTATACATCTGATGAGGGGTTAGTATCCAAAATAATGAAGACCTCATGCAATTTAATAGCGAAAAAAACAAGCAGTCTGGCTAAAAATGGGCAGAGGATCTGAACAGGCATTTTTCCAAAGAAGACAGACAGAGGGCCAACAGGTACCTGAAAAGATAACCGTCATTCGTCATCAGGGAAATGCAAATCCAAACCACAATGAGAGATGACCTCACCTGTTAAAATGGTTAGGACCCAAAAAAGACAAGAAATAAGAAGTGTTGGCGAGGACTGGAGAGAAGGCAGCCTTGTGCACTGTTGGTGGGAATGAATTAAAGCAGTCACTATGAAAAAGCAGTAGGGAGGCTCCTCAAAACTTTAAAAAGAGAACTGCCATACGTTCTAGCAATTCCACTTCTGGGTATTTATCCAAAGGGAATGAAAACACCAACTCAAAATGAGACCTGCCCATGTTCATTGCAGTATTTTTGCAATAGCCAAGACACAGAAGCCATCGAAGTGTCTGCTGATAAATGAATGGATAAAGAAAATATGGCTTCTAGACACAAAAGAATATTATTGTGCCTTAAAGAGGAAGGAAATCCTGCCCTTCATGACAACATGGATGGACCTTTGAGGTCATCATGGTAAGTGAAATAAGTCAGAGAAAGACAAATACTGTACATTCTCACTTAGATGTGGAATCTGAAAACAATGAAACTTCCAGAAACAGAAGGCAGAATCGTGGTTTGTTTCCCCAGAATCGGGGTAATGGGGCCATGTTGGTCAAAGGGCACAAACTTCTGGTTATAAAGGTCAGTTCTGGCAATCTATGGTACAGCATGTAACCTATAGTTAGCAACACTCTATTGTATACTCAGAAGTTGCTAAGAGAGTAGATCTTGTATGTTCTTGTAATTACATGAGATGAAGGATGAGCTAACGACCCTAACTGTGGTAAACATTTTACAACCTGTACTTGCATCAAATCAAGTAAGGTGTCCTGTTGTACACCTTACACTTACACTATGTTGTCTGTCAACTGTATCTCCATAAAGCTGGGGGAAAAGAAAAGAAAATTCATCTTCTTTATGCTTTTATATTTTATACCTAGGCAACCATGGGCATGTGTCTGTTTCTCTTACATACACTTATTTAAATTTTTCAAAAGTGCCATCAAGGGCTGTCCCCCTTGATGTGACGATGGCACCTTGTCAGTTCAGCTGTCTTGTCCTTATCACTACTCTCCTCATGCCTGGTTACACCCATCTGGGTCCTCCCAGCAGCTGTGGCAGGGCCAAAATAGTTCTGAACGGGATCGTGACGGTAAGACAGCTGTAGTCTCAAATGAGTGTCCCATGTTTGTCCCCCAAGGCCATGCGTATATCATATAACAGAAGGAATCCTAAGAATGTGCATTCTCTGGTGCAGAAACACCCTGTCACTTTCTGAGGGTGTGAGAGTACAGAGTGATGAACTTGAACTTGTCTGCATTGTTAAAGAGTCATTGTTGTTGTTGTTGCTGTTGTTGTTTCTTAAAGCAAATTATTCTTTATTACAGATTTATAGAACCTGCCTGCTTAATCTTTGCATATCTTGGAAAAACATTCTTTTTCCTTTAGTGATAGTTTTAAATATAAAATTTAAAACAGCATTTCTCACAATATGGGGCAAAAATCATAAAGAGCCATTAAAGAAGAGTTTGATTGGCTAGTGAATCAAAAAAAGGGTGAGGGAGTGGGCATGCGTAGAACGCTGGGCAGTCTGAACTTGGAAGTCTGGATTATTGCAGTAGGTTTGACCGTCTCTGACCCATATAGTTAACAGCTTTCCAGTGTCTGCCCGTTGGAGGTGACTCTGGTGTTTCACTGAGTTTTCCTCTGGCTCCAAGCAGCAAAGCATTAAGACTTCGGGATCTCAGAGGGTAGGCAGTACTCTGACATTCTCCAGAACTTCCAGAAAGGGCTTTTCACAACTAGGTGCAAGCGGACATCCTCAATTTCATATCATGCAAAATTCAGTCCTAACGGATCAAGCTCCTCACATCACAAAGCTGGATCTTTCATTTAATTTCTGATTTTGGAAGAGAATCACATGTCTGATCATCCTTAATTCTTGTCATTCCTTTCTGTCACTATGAGAGATCATTCCCCAAATTTATTTCGAAGGCTGCTGCCATTCAGATATAGTGAAGAATCCTTAATCCCTCGTTAGAGGCATTTGACATGGAGTTTCTGTGACCCCAGTTTCTGAGCAACCTCTCTGTTTGACTCCGACAATTTAAAATACACTGTTGGGTTAAATGGCATGCTTTTGGGAAAACCCAACCGATATTCTGAAGTTTATGAAATATTTAAGAAATCTGGATACAAGCCTTTAGTACTAAGCCCTGTACCTTTAAACTTCCCAAATATTAAGAAGGGAATGTATGTCAGTAAACATGTATTATTCTGGACTGAAATTTGACATTGTGTTTAGTCTCTTTCCAGAAAATAAATTTAAATCACTATGTGAAATTAAACGCAAAAATGTGGGATGCCTGGGTGGCTCAGTCATTAAGCTTCTGCCTTCAGCTCAGGTCAGGATCCCAGGGTCCTGGAATCAAGCCCAGCATCAGGCTCCTGCTCAGTAGGGAGCCTGCCCCTCCCTCTGCATTCTCTCTCTCTTTCTCGCAAATAAATAAATAAAATCTTTGAAAAAAATGCAAAAATGTAACAAGATTGATAGATGGTCGTAGGGTGGTAGAATTCGAGGGTATTTCTGCTCTTTGCATCATCATGACTTTCGCTGCAGCCCTGCCCTTAATCTCCAACACATGTAGCTCTTTCAGGTGTCTTACACGTGCAGGAATTCATTGAGTCCTTACAATGACCTTTCGATGAGGTAGGGGAGCATTACCTCCTTTTTACAGATTAATAGGCACCAGGGTCAGTAGCTGAAGGTACAGACCTAGCAGGGGGCAGAGCCCAATCCTGACTGTAGAGCACGAGGTTTTAGCTGCTGCATTTTGCTGTGTCTGAGTTATTATCAGACGCACATGGTAACGCCCCTCCTCTCTCCCTCTACCTCCAGGCACCGTTCCTGTGCAGTCTCCCCTCTTCCTCGCCCACCGCTGTCCGGTGAATGTTTCGCAACCAGCCCTCTGAAGAGCCGATCTGGAGCATTTGCCAGTTTCCGGGGCCAATTACCAAGTGGCCAATTTCATGGGACAAAAGACGGTCAGTAGCACTCCCCAACATCTAGTATTTATACCATTTTATAGTATCCTCTCGCTACGGTAGATGTGTATAACCTCAAGAGCACAGAACGTGGGAACATGTAATAAAAGAATTAGGACACAAGACATTTTGAGTGTTCCTTGCCTTTGTTCTAAATATAATCTAGTTAATTGTAAATTTATGTACTCTGATTCTAATTTTAAAAAATTTAGCGATTGGCTCTCATGAGTCAGGTCTATCAGAGTGTAAAATTGGGAGAAGGATGAAATTAAGGTATTGGGTTACAGTCTCAGGGGTGCCTGACTCAGCCCTCCTCCAGGCAAATTTCCGTTTCCCAACCTTCTTTTCTTTGGGGAGAACAGCCGAAGGAGGGGTTTGCCTTGTACTGCTGAGCGTTTAGGGTTCTGCTGCGCCACCTGGTGGTTACAACGAGCAATTGCTAGATTCTCTGCTGCTGTCTTGCACTCCGTCAGGACCTTCCCCTGACCTTCCTCACCCACCAGCCTTTCCAGCCATTAATTCACCAGGCTTCTGGCGGGTAACTTGACTCTTTTAGTTTACAATCTCCTATAGAAGGGCCCAAAGATAAATTCGTAGACGTGGGGCCGAAAAGCACTTGAGTAACAAATAAGCAGGGTTTTTTTGTCCTTCTCTGGGATTACCGCACCCCCCATTTCAGAGGACTAGAGACCGTCTCCAGGCTTGGCTTATCAATATTAATCAGAATAGTGAACGTTCTGAGAAGTATCCCGAAGTTCTTGTCACTATTTTCTAAGAGGATTACAGGGTCCTCAGCAAATAGGTGTTCACACATTCCACTTTGGTTCCAAAAGTTGAAGCATGACCCTGACCTCCATCCCATTATCCTGCCCTTTCCACCACAGACCCTGTCTCAGTACCTAATTTTAAGATACCAGAAAACAAATGTCATCCGATAGAGATGATCCAGAGGCTACCTTTTGGTTGTGAAAATCCCATCATGGATCTCTTCAGTGTATGCAATTAAGTACTAACCTTATATAGTGGCAGTGGGGGGAGGGTCCTCTCTAGTCTTTCCATCTTCTTCGTTTTTGTATTTCCCACCTAGTATTAATTTATTCACACAACAAATATCTCTTGAGCATAACCATGTGTTGGCCTCTGGGCTGGGAGATGAGGAAATAAAGAAGAAGGCATAGATCCCGCTCTGAGGGCTCCCCAGGGTTGTGATGGAGGCAAAGGAAGGCATTTGGAAGCATTAGGCAAAGTGGGATTCTGTGGGCGCCAGCAACGTGAGCAACTGAGTCCAAGCAGAAGGGCGGGCTTCTCGGGGGAGCATGCAAACTGATGCTGACATCTTTGTAGAATTTGGACAGAGGGAGACTCTAGGGTTAAGTGAATCAAGGGATGAGATGCCAGACTGGGAGCATTTTCAGCAGAACCACTGGTGCACTTAGGCTGCAGGGAGAACGGCGTGTTCATGAGCGATAACGCCAGAAACCAGGCTGAGAACAGGTCTTGATGGTCTTGATTACGGTGCAAGAAATGTGGACTTCATCCAGGTCATAATAAAACATTAACCTTTCAATGTTTGTAAGCGAAGAAAAAAGAGAGCCAGATCCATGATTAGAGAAGCTACCTGTCCAAGCTTTGTTGGACACATCTGCCAAATGTGGGCTTCTTTTCCTCTTGGGCACACACGGCATTCAAGCTCCTTGCCTAATAAAGATAAGGACTTGGATATTTTTAACCAAAAGATAAAGAATGTTGCTCATTACTCTAGCCACTTCTGGAAGGCTCTGTGCTATGGAATGGACAATTATTCACTCATTAAAAGAGGAAGAAAAGCTAATTTGAGTATAGGGAAAACAAAATACTAAAAAGAAAATATCCCAGTTAAAAAGAAGGAGGAGGTGAGAGCGCAGAGGGAGAGGGGCAGGGGATGAGAGGAGGAGGAGCAGGAAGAGAAGAATCAGAGACTGACCCTGGTACATAGGGAAGGCTCCTAACAGCCCAGGCAAGAGATGGCAGGACTTGAACTAGGGCCGTGGGAATGGATAAAAGAAACTTGCAGAGGGAGAACTGAGGGTTTTATTTTTATGGAGTTTGCGGAGCTAGAGAATTAAACAAGCTTCAGAGAACATTTCTAGAAAGTGAAATGGCACAACATCACAAAAGACTTACATGTTCCTACCCATTGATCTAGTGATTTTGCTTCTAGAAGTCTATCTCAAGATGATCACAGGTGAACATAAAACATGAGTATCATATGCTTATCACAGTATTGGTTTAGCAGAAGATAACTAGAAGCAACCAGAGGAGATCTATATATTTTGATATATCCAGAAGAAGGGATACATAGGTTAGGTTTCTCAAGAATATTTAATGACAGGGTTAAATGCTTCTGTAGATAGAATCATGTTAAATTTTCAAATAAGTCAGGATTTACAGCACATAGTATGATTCCAATTCTGTAAAAACAATAATAACAACCCCCCAAACCCTGAAAACTCCCCATATATACAAAAAAAGAAGGAAAGAAAAGCAAGAAAATACTGTGACTGTCTCCAAACGATAAGATTGCAGATCGATTCTTCTTTATACTTTTATCAGGCTTTCTAAAATTGTGTATAATTAATCTATGTTATTCTAAAAAACAAAAAATAATAACTAACAAGATATAAAAAAGAAATAACTAAACCTTCTGGCCTAAGTTACATGCAGAAAGTCTTGTGAAATACTTAAATTTCAGGGGCCCCTGGCAGACTCAGTCAGAAGGGCGAGCGACTCCTGATCTTGGGGCTGTGAGTTCGAGACACATGCAGGGTATAGCGATGACTTAAATCAATAAAACTTTTAAAAAATTTATATTTGAATACCGTTTATTATAAAAACACAATGACTTTTTAAAACTGATGTACAAATTCAAGATCAGTAAGAAAGAATATCCGTTTTTTAATTACAAAGTTCAGCATAGTTGATGTGATTAAACTTTAAGTTAACTTAATGAGCTTCAGGCAGTTAGGGCAAAAAAAAAAAAAAAAGAAAAAAACAGGGTCAACGCATTTTTGTTACAATGTGTTGCATCTCATGCCAGACCAGCAAGGGAAATACTGTATTTCTAAGCATTGCTTTCTAAATTAAATTCCTTAAAAAGACTTACGGTGCAGGAGACAGAGTGACAGAGACATCAGTGTGCTCTATAACAATGTAATAAACTGATGTGAGGGCATCATACATACATGTGTTCGTAACTTTTACAAAATCTTCAGACATAAGATGAAATTCAGTAAAGGCAGTGGTGGGCTAAAGATACAGCTAAGTACACGCCCTCTGGTGCTTCAGCTAGATAAAAAAAATAGAAACTAGATGGCCAAGAGAATATTCTCCAACTTTACTGTGTCTAGGAAACACAAGGCTTGCTTGTTAAAGAAAAACAGGTCTCTCTTCCTAGATTCCAGCTCAGTAGGCCTGGGGTGGAGTCTAGAAATGCTTATTTTAAACATATTAAATAAACACCGAGGTCATATTGGATGCAAGTGACCCCGGAAGTCCATTTGGAGAAACATAGACCCTACAGAAGTGCATCATTGCCAAGTCCCTTCCCATCTCGCCTAAGCGCTTCTCTTAGCATGCTGTACTCTTAGCAAGATCTTGTAGTCCTGGAGTTCCGAATCAGTAGTCTTCGAACAGAGGTATGCATAGCCCTGACCTTGCACGGAAACTTTAGAAGCGCTTCTTGCAAGGTGGTTTTCAGACATTTGTTTACAGGTAAATCGCTTCCCTTTGTACTCTTATCTAAAATCCTTCTGCATTGAAGGTGCGAGGCCACCAGGGGGCGTCTCTTCCCCAAATGCCCTTTTCCTCACTCCCCACCCTCTCAATCCCCACTCCCTGCCAGGGCCCCCAAGACTGTTCATTGCCCTGGAGAGCAAAAATCTCTGCGGTAACTGGCAGAAGAACAGGTTTGTGTTGGTGAATGATGGAGTCTAATGTCCGGGTAACAGATGCTTTTGCAAATCAGGAGCAAAATGAAAGGACAGATTTGTCAGCTGACAGATGATTGGCAATGATGATATGATAGACCATGGTGAAGTTCTCCGTGTATTATTACAGAGGAATTCAAACACGTGGATAACACTTTGGTAACAACACACCTGGCATTTCCACTTATTTATGTGAATGACCTCTTTGCTTAAGTCTTTTTCTGTTTTTAAAGATTTTATTTTTGAGAAATCTTATACCCAACGTGGGCTCTGACTCACCACCCCGAGATTAAGAGTCTGTCCCTCTATGGACTGAGCCAGCTAGGTGTCCCTTGATTAACTCTTTAATAAGGAAAAATAGGAAGAGATTGGATGCTGAACCTTATTTTGTTCGAACTAATTTTGATCTATGGATACACAAAGTTAGCAATAAAAGAGCCACATTCATTTAAGTAAATGATGTCCTTCCAATACCTCTTCACTTCTTATGTTGACTATCACAATTTGAAAGATACTGATGTTGCTTTGTTTAAAATTATTGTACTACTACTTGTAAAGATAATCAATCCAAAGGAAAAGAAGCGTAGCGCTTAGAGTTCTATGATGACAGGCAACAACAACAACAAAAAATGCAATTTTCTTTTTAGATACATGTATTTTGATGGCCAAAAACCATGAAGCATGGTTGAAAAAAGACTTGTGAGCTTAAAAAAGTGTTGCCATAGGATACAATTCTGCAAGAAATGAAATGGCTTGGAGGAGGAAAAGAAAAAATGTCAAATGTCTTACTATGAGAGGAGCTCATGCATATTTAAAATGAATCGTGGTGGTTATTAAATAGCTAGAGTGCTTGGATTCTATTGAATATATTAGAAGACTGAGAATTTTATTTCTAAATGTCAGCATTTACAAATACATCAGAAATGACATCTTTTGTAGCACCTTAACTGGGATGAGGAAATATCTGTATCAGCTTAACCAACTGCAAGGAATTGCCTAGTTTTTACCAGATTCTGTTTGAGAAGTGAAAAAGTTGGAGGTCATTCTTCGAACTGGGAGGGCTTGGCTACAGCCTGAGCCTGGTGGGCAAGGAGGGGGTATGGTGGAAATCTGCATGTATTTGCATAAGAATTTTGTTTTTGTGTCGCATAGTACAGATCACCAAAAAAGCATCAGTTGTTCATATCCTAAGAACAGCATTAATAATTTCATTGTGGAATTAGAGGCGCTATGGGAGTTTTTCTCATGAGGTTTCTATTGATTCATTCCAAAAAATGAACATATGCTTGTTGGGGCTCGTGGCCTTCTCACTATAATGTAAGAGACACAGTTTTTGCTGGAACATTTCTCACGCGTCTCTACCCCTTGCTCACCTCCTGGGATGAGGTCAGTAACGCTCGGTAGACCCGCTGATTGAGAGCAGGAGGAAGGAGCTACAGGAGGAGCCTCCCGAAAGCAAGTGAACGCTGCCTGCGGTCATCTGACGGATACTGATTGGTTATCGAGAATACCGCCCAGTGTTGGAACTGTGTGGTTGGAGTTTAAGGAAGTTGAGGCTGGAGATTGCACACTCGTCCGCAGGAAGGTGATCGCCGGTGTCATGGGCTGTCTTATGTTCTCCAAACCATTCGTCTGGGCTTTGGGCTCCCCCGCCCCAATAGAAAATGGAAATTCATTTAAAAGTCTGATCTTAAGTAGGTTGTTGGGATTTTGATTTTTTTCACACTCTCTCCTTCCTTTGTTTTTTGAAGACCATGTCCTTATTTTTTCTATTTCTGACTTCTTTTGGTTTTCAGACGTGTACCCAAGAGGGCAGTGCCTGCTGGCAGAGGGGATGCCCTGCCGCCCCCTCCACCCCCCAATTCTCAGAATTATGCCTCACCGTCAGCTGAAAAGATGTGAGGTGCTTTGGATTTTAATTTTGGATTTTGTCTGGTACTAGAAGCTGACTATGAGGAAAACCTCTATTTCTCCCTTCCTGGGTACCTCCCCACTACTCACGCAGAGCCCTTCGCTTCTATACTTCTGACACTTCTGGCCACCTAATGTGTGCGTTCCTGTCCTGCTTCCTGCCATGATTCGCTGATTCATTTACCTTTCACCTCCCCTTGTCTTTTAAAAAAACTATCTGAGAGATCTATTTTCTTCTTTTTTAAAAAAATATTTTATTTATTTATTTGAGACAGAGCATGAGCAGAGGGAGAGGGAGAAGCAGACTCCACACTGAGCAGGGAGCCCAACTCGGGACTCGATCCCAGGACCCTGAGACCATGACCTGAGCCGAAGGCAGATGCTTAACCTACTGAGCCACCCAGGTGCCCTGAGAGATCTATTGTCAACACTTGTCCTGATTTTTAGAAATATATAGGCCATCCGATTTTTAATTTCCAAGGGTTTCCTTGTTCTTCGTTCTTTTTAAAGGTTTATACTCATCTTGTTTCATCAGATGCTACGCTGGCTTATGTCACTGACATATTCAACATTTCCATGGAATTTTCTTTCACTCCCTGCATTCTCTCTGTTTCTTCTGAATTTCTGGCTTCTACTTGTTTATTTTTGTCTCTTTTACTTCATTTTTGCTTTTGTGTTAGATCTTCTCCTGAAATACTTGGAAAGTTGTGCCCGGCTGTGTATGGGAGGGACTTTTTCCTGAGCTGATTGTAAGTTGCGTGTCTTCTGAGCTTAGTGTCTGGTGGGCTTTGTGGTAGCATGGCTGGGAAGGGACCTCGATGCTTTACTGCTTCGCTGGGTGACAATACCTCCCTGGAAGGATGCACCATAAAGCCCAGCCTCCTCAACTGGGTCTGCAGGTGGACAGACCTCCAGAGCCCAGCCCCACACTTGCTCCAAAGGTCCCATGGATCTGAGTTCTCAGTCCCTGAATTTAAGCCAGGCCATGTCTATTTCCTATTGGTCCCCCAGGCTGACCTCTTCATGAAGCCATCTAGGTTCTTTCTGCTGCTGAGTGAGTGTGGGCCTTGGCCAGGCTGGAGCAGAGTGGAGTTCCAGAGCTGAAGCAGGGTCAGAGGAGCCCCAGTCCTTGGCCTTGGCCTGGAGCTGTCTGGAAAGGAGGTGCAGGGCGGCCAGTCAGCTGGCTCCTTGCATGAGGAGGTCTTGGCTGTGCACTTCCAGGGCCCTCACACTTGGGGACCTTTGTCATTCAGAACTTTCTCATCCACGGGGTGCCTGGGTGGTTCAGTGGGTTAAAGCCTCTGCCTTTGGCTTGGGTCATAATCCCAGGGTCCTGGGGTTGGGACCCGTATTGGTCTCTCTGCTCAGCGGGGAGCCTGCTTCCTCCTCTCTCTCTCTTCTCTCTGTCTGCCTTTCTGCCTACTTGTGATCTCTATTTGTCAAATAAATAAATAAAATCTTTAAAAAAAAAAACAACAACCAATTTAAAGAACTTTCTCATCTTGCCTCACTGCATTGTTCCTTTAGCCTGCATGGTCATTAGCGACCATCATCGTTAGCATTGATGGAGCATCTATGACAGCCAGTTAGTGTTTTATTTGCAAAAGAGAAACAGATTGCTCAGGTCTCAGACACATGCCCTTCCCGTGAAATTTATCAGTTATTTTTTAGATCTGAATTATACTTGGGCCCACACGCCATGGAGAGTCGGAACGCCATGTTAGCCAAGTCAGGTTTTCTGCTGTGAATTCCAGGGTTCTCACCGCTACCCCCCCACCCCCACAGCATTGCCTCTAAGTTCCATGGGGGTTCAGAGTCAAGGTGCATGTGGGGGCATCTAGTGCCTCATCTGGCATCTTCTCCATTTGGGGGAAGGGATGCCTGGTCCTGCTGTCTCCCAGGATCCACGCAGGGGGTAAGATAGGGGCTACTTCCTGTCTTCAAATCTTCAGCTCCTCTGGGGGCTTTTGTTATTTCAAGCCCTACAGTTAATGTGGGGACATGCGATGGACTTAGAACCCCCTTCTCCTGGTCACCCTGTTGCATTTTCCTGTTAGCTTCCCTTCTGCTTCTCTCTGCCAAGCCAAGGGGAGCATCTCTTCGGGGTAGAAAACTGGGTCAGCAGTATTCTTCTAAAATTTATCACTAACGCTTGCGTCTTGGCTTTTGCGAAGCACTTTGCATATATTATCCCAATTGTGAGATAATAAGGAGTTTATAATGTCTACACAGAGGCTCAGAATGGTGAACTGCCTTGGCCAAGGCCACACAGCCTACAGGAGCGGGGCTGGGTTTGAGAATTCAGAGCCTGGGCTCTTCCCATTCCTTGAATTTCCCCTGGAATCATCAGTACTTTCTCCTTGAGGGTAGGCTTTGTTTTCTCAAATAACTTTTAAGGATTTTAGAAACACAGGATCCAATAAATATTTACTCTGTAAAATGGATTTAAATGAAGCTGGAGAGTTGTTACTTAGATGTAAGAAAACATCATATCTGCCCTAAAAGGCAAAACACAGACGTGTTTGGGTTTACCTGCCTGGGGCCAACACTAAGCCTTTGATAAGGAAGATCTTTTTTTTTTTTTTTTTTAAAGATTTTATTTATTTATTTGACACAGAGAGAGCAAGAGATCACAAGCAGGCAGAGAGAGAGAGGGAAGCAGACTCCCCGCTGAGCAGAGAGCCCGATGTGGGGCTGGATCCCAGGACCCTGAGATCATGACCCGAGCTGAAGGCAGAGGCTTAACCCTCTGAGCCACCCAGGCACCCCATGATCAGGAAGATCTTTAAGAGAAGAATAACCCAAGGTGGGGGCTTTGCCCGTCACTTGCCACAAGCAGGGGTTGAAGCAGGTGGCTTCTGGAACCTTCCAGCTGCAGGAGAGCACAAATGCTGAGCAGGTGCAAGACAACAGCCAAGCAAACAATAGCTTTGCACACTTTATAGGTACACGCAGAAAGAAGTGTTCTCTTGACTTCTCTCCTCCCGAAGGTGTAAGGATTTATATGTCCACGAGTGAATATAGAAACGTGGAGGAATAAATGTAATATTTGCACTATGTGTCATCCTGCTAAGTGGGGGCTATCCTGAGACATGTGGGGCAGGGGGAAGATAGAGTGAAACCAAGCCAAGCAAAAGGCGGAAAACTGCGTGAGAGTGGAAAAAAGTAAGAAACTATAAACTCTGAAACCCACACCAATAAAAAGAAAGGTTTGTATTACCTTTGTAGTTTGAGGAAGATATCAGACCATTTTCATGAAGAAGGTCTCTGAAGAAGGAAATGCGGTAATGGACTCGACATGAATGGTGATGGATGATAGTGTATCACGCTGCGCCACCCCCCCTCCCCGGACCCCACACGCCCCTGTTGGTGCAACCACTGCATTGTATCCTGCTTTGCTTTCTGTGGCCAGCACAGCTCCAGGAAGCTGCTGACATGAATGAATGGGGGACAGAAGGAAGGAAGGGCGGGGAGGGAAGAAGGAAGAAACAAAGGAAAAAGGAAGGAAGGAAGGAAAGAAAGAAGGGAGGGAGGGGGGAGGGAAGAAGGAGGGAAGGAGGAAGGAAGGAAGAAAAGAAAGGAGGGAGGGAGGAAGGAGGGAGGGAGGGGGAAATGGCAATGTCTTTTACCCGATGAACAGCTCACTGAAGCTAGTACAGTCACCTAATATGGCCATTTTATTAATCTGACTTCTCAGATTAGTGAATTTAGCAATTTCATGCACCCACTTGCTCCAGTTCCTTTGTAAGACTTATTTATTTATTGGGGGGGGAGGGGTAGAGGGAGAGAATTTTCAAACAGACTCTGCACTGAATGAGGAGGCCCTGGGGGGATTGATCTCTGGACTCAGGAGATCATGACCTGAGCTGAAACCAAGAGTCAGACACTTAACCCACTGTGCCACCCTAGCGCCCCACCCTAGGTTTTTTGAATGGGACATTTCTCTATAGATACCATCAGGAAAATAAAATATGGTAAAGCCTCATAGTGAAAGGACATTTTACCATTCGTTGGGGGGTGGTTGTCCTGGTTGCTCAGCTGTGGGGTGATCTTCCCAGGTACATGAGGGAATCAAGCATGTCATACTATCAAGAGCTGTTGACTTTGAAACCCAAGATTTGAGTTTGAACCTGGGGCTTATCATTTACTAGTTGTATTATTATTTTTTTTGGACAGGGAACTTGATTTTTCTGAACCTTGGTTTGTTTCCTTGTTTGTAAAGAAGGGGTAAGAGTAGCTATCTGATTGTGAGCAGTAGATGGGATGATGAACGGACAAGAGGTCTGGCTCAGGGGAAGCAGGAAATAGATGCTGGTGTTTCCTGTGAATTTTGTCATTCTTATTTCCACTGGGGGGTCGGGGTGGGTGGGGTGTGGCCTCATCTCAACCTCTGGCTAACTCAGGAGGGGTAGTGTGGACTATGTGGAATTTCCAGGCTGATATGTGTGACCCTGGGAGTCTACACAGGGGTCATCTCAGGGCCTGGCATGGGAAGATGTTCCCGGTATGAATTAATTGTGTCATTTTCTCCCTGACACATAGATGTATGTCTGTAAGTCCTGGATACACACCATATTCACTGTGCAAGATGCAGCCAATACGGGTGTTTAAGGGACCATTTGGCAACTGTGAAACAGAGCCAGAAGGCAAAGTGCTGTGCCCAGACTAGACTGTAGGTGGCAGCAGAAACTCAGACATGGAAAAAGGAGCCAGTCCCTAAAGCCTTCCTGGGAACTGCCCTGTAGGGGGTTCGCTACTTGCTTTTAGTAATTTATAAAAAAAGACGCGGAAGCCGTTAACAGCCATAACTTTAGTAGGTCTGACACACCATTTGAAGCTATCTTGTCTGTTCTTCAGATGAATGAAGATATCCGAGATCAGTAATACAAACTCCCCCAAAGCATGCATTTGCGGTCCTTTACGTTAAAAAGAAAATCAGAATGCCTTCAGCAATAGAGCATTATGAGATTAGGTTCAACATTTAATGAGGGATCGCTTCCAAATTATGGCCTGTGATGGCCATCATTCATGTTATTCATGGCGAGACAAGTTCTCCCTTTGGCGGGGGGATTGATTGATTGATTGATTTATTTATTTATTTATTTATTTAGGGGTGAAGGGCAGAGGAAGAGAGAGGACCTCAGGCAGACTCTGTGCTGAGCATGGAGACTGATGTGGGGCTCAGTCACACCAACCTGAGATCAGATCTGAGCAGAAACGACTGCCTTGGAATTTCCTTTCATCTGATATTCTCTGTTTTGCATATGTCTGGTTTGCATATGTCTCTGGTTAATATTTACCTACCCCTTTTCAAATTTTCTGTGAAAACATGTACAGTATGTGTCTCCTAGAGATCACAGAGCGCCATATTGTATCTTAACCCAGTCTGAGAGTCCTTGTTGTCTGATCCTGGACTTGCCCCCAGTCCCATCTTTTGTGGTAGTTTGATTCCTTCCTTTTACTGTATCTTTGCCATTTACTATATTTATTATTGTTCATGCTTTTCCCCTTTTCACATTTCTTTCAGATAAATTGGGACATCCATTTTTCAAATACTTTTCCCCATCCTCCTTCATCTCAGGCAACCCACCCGTTACTCTATAGCTCTTACGTTTTGCGTCATCTTTCAAGTTGGAAGTCCCCATCACTGTGCTGGAACCACGGTGTCCCCTTGATGTTCCAAAGATTTAACATCATACTTTTCCCCTGTCAAGCATTCCTGACCTCTATATTTTGTTTGTAAAATTAGAATTTGTAGTTGTGGATCCTTTCTTCTAATTTATTTTAAAGATTTTTATTTATTCATTTAATAGACAGAGATCACAAGCAGGCAGAGAGGCAGGCAGAGAGAGAGGGGGAAACAGGCTCCCTGCTGAGCAGAGAGCCCGATGCGGGACTCAATCCCAGGACCCTGAGATCCTCACTGGAGTCGAAGGCAGAGGCTTTAACCCACTGAGCCACCCAGGTGCCCCTCTTCTAATTTTTTTCTTTTAAACAATTTTACAATTGGAAAAACAAAACTAGATGTGCCTGGCTGCCTTGGTTGGTGGCCCATGTGACTCTTGATCTCAGGGTTGTGAGTTCAAGCCCCACGTTGTATAGAGATTACTGAAAAATAAAATCTTAAAAAAAAAAATAAGGAAAAGAAAGCTAGTACAAAATGCATCTGCAATGCCCTTTGTCAGACTTCTTATTGACATTTTTACCCCAACCTCCTCTATCGTTTACTTTCCTGTACACACATACACAGGGATATAATTATTTTTTGAGGGCAAGTTACATATATACCCTTCTATCTACTCTTATCTCTAAACACTTTGTGTGTACTTACTAAGAGTGATAGTCTCTTACAATTCCCATGGCATACTTATCGGTTTTGTACATTTTGTCAAAATATTTTAATTTAATGTATAGTTAATATTCATGTTTTGCCAGTTGACTTCTGGCAGTAATGTTTTCTAGGGCATTCCCCACCCCCACCGTGCAGGGTTAAGTATCATATTTGATTGTGCCTCTTTAGCCTTCTTTAGTCTGGAAATTTCTATAGCCTTTCTTGGTATTTGATGACATTCACATTTTTTAAATTGAAGGGTAATTAACACACAGGATTATAGCAGGTTTTAGGTGTACAATATAGTGATTCAACAATTCTATATATTACTCAGTGCTCGTCAGTGTCAGTGTACTCTGAATCCCCCTCACCTATTTTTCGGTGCCCCCTCCCACCCCTGCAACCATGACATTAGTCTCTGTATTTAAGTCTGTTTTTTGGTTTCTGTTTGCTCTTTTTCCTTTGTTCATTTGTCTTGGTTCTTAAATTCCACATATGTGTGAGATTTTATGGTATTTATCTTTCTCTGATTTATTTTACTTAACATTACATCCTCTAGATATATCTGGCAAGATTTCATTCTTTTTATGTCTAAGTAGTATCCTTGTGTGTGTGTGTGTGTGTGTGTGCGCGCGTGTATTTACCACCTCTTCTTATCCACTTACATATAGATGGACACTTTGGTTGCTTCCAAATCTGGGTATTATGAATAATGCTGCAATAAACATAGGGGTGCATGTATCTTTAGGAATTAGTGTTTTCATTGTATTTGGGTGAATACCCAGTAGTGGAATTACTGGATCATATGGTAATTTTATATTTAATTTTTTGAGGAACCTCCATACTGTCTTCCACGGCAGCTGCACCCGTTGGCATTCCCACCGACAGGGCACAAGGGGTCCTCTTTCTCCACATCCTCGCCAACACCTGGTGTTTCTTGTGTTGTTGATTTCAGCCATCCTGACCCCTGTGAGCTGATCTCTCACTGTGGTTTTGATTTGCATTTCCCCTGATGAGTGATGTTGAGCATTTTTTTAGGTGTCTGCTGGCTATCTGGATGTCTTCTTGGAAAACGTTCACATTTTATATGATCAGAGTTTCCCTTGACATTTAAAAAAATAGAAGGTTGCTTATTTTGTGCCTATCTGAGTCTTCTGTCATGACTAATTCAGAGTACACCTCCTCATCTCGCTCTCATCAAGGGAGCTTGGGTCTCCCTTAGCTCCTCCCATCTGCCCTCACACAATACGGACCTGGCCTCCGGAGCTGTTGTGAAGTTTGATCGCCTGTGCAGACCATTGTTTTTTTCTGTTCTGTCGTTATGGTTTTCTTTCTCTCCCTCGCCACCAATAAACAGTCAGAGTGCTATACCTCATTGCCATGCAACCGTCCTGCTCCTTATCAAAATCCCCCCCCAGATTGATCATTCACTGATGACTCTTGCCTGATCCAGTCATTACTTCTGATGCTTGCAAAATAGTGATTTTTCCAGCTCTGTCACCCCCTGCACACTGACCAATCAGCTCCTGGCATTCTGCTGCAAACTAGAGCCCTTATTTCATCTGTTTACCTATCAGTCTAATCTATTAGCATGGACTCATGAATCCCTCTGTTTTCAATGGAGTGTAATTCAGTACTGTGCTTAATTATTTTGGCACTCAAATTGTATCAGATTTGGCAGTGGGAGTCATATCTGTGTGTCCCTTCTTCCGCGGTGAGAACTTGGCTCCAATAACCAGCGCGTTTAGTCCGCTCCATTCTTGAATCCAGCTAAAGTAGTTTCAGAATTAATTTGTCCATGCCGCTAAAATAAGCAAATTACTAAAAAGAGTTCGAGATTCATCTTCAATTCTGCCTTCACCTCAATGGCCTGGAATGAGGCAATGTAGGCAAATACTGTGTTCACAAGGTACTTGGATTCCTCTCTTCCTTCCTGCCTTCCTCCCTTCCTTCCGTCCCTCCCTCCCTATACATACATACATAATAACAATTTGAGCAAAGAGATGTTTAAAAAGTAGTATTGGGAGAATTGAGACCAGAGGCAGAACTCAGGATCCGACAAGACAGCGGGGTTGCCCCCACAGGATTATCAGGGAAACAGCATTTGCTGGCAGAACCAGTTCCTGGCACAAAAGCAGAACCAGATGAGAACAATGCCTGTTATTTTCATAGGGTCATTGCTGGCCCCCCGGGGTTCCCCCTTTGAGGGAGGGACTTTTAAGCTTGAACTATTCCTACCAGAAAATTACCCGATAGCAGCCACTAAAGTATGTCTCATGGCCAAAACTTATCATCCAGACAAGTTGGGAAGAACATGTTTAGATATGTTGGAAGATAAGTGCTCCCCGGCCCAGCAGATCCGCCCAGTTCTGCTGGCGATCCAGGCTTGGTTAAATGCTCCCAATCCAGATGATCCATTAGCAAATGATGGAGCGGAGCAGCAGGAGACCACCAAAGCCCCCGCCGGAGAGCTGGAGCATGGACTAGGCTGTCTGCCATGAATAATTTTTAAAATCGATCTGATCCTCAAGTGGGCATCACTTCTCCTTTTCTGCCAAGACGTCTTCCTTTTTTGTCTGCATTTAACGGACACAGTCTTAGAAACATTACAGAATAAAAGTCCGGACATCCTCAGCCCTTTGGTGATTAAATGCCCATTAGCAAATCTCTGTCTTGTCCTGAGTCACTGCTGGAAAGCAGGAGCAGAGGTTTGAAGTACCATCTGGATTGTGATGAATTGTTTAAAGGCAGTGACCCTTCTCTTTTTATTCATGTCCCCCACCCTGGTTTAAGCATAAAGCACTTCAATGAAGGTAGTTAGCTGTCAGGGTTAGCTGCCAGGGTGTGGGTGTCTTGTTGTTTTATTTTTTTTAGGGGAAGAGGTAGTTTTATTTTAATTTTCTGGGCACCTTTCCCCCTTTTTATGGTAATCTAATTGCATTGGTTAAAAGCAGCGAATCAGTTCTTTCAAATATGCTCTCTAGCCAAGTCTAACTTTATTTAGATGCTGTAGATGGACAAGCTTGATTTGAACCAAAATGGGAAACTAAACAGACCTCATAGCCCTCACTAATAACACTGCGACTAGAATCCTTCCCTCAAGAAAAAGCTTGGGACCATTTTGTGTCTGGAAACTTCTGTAAATCTTAAGTTTAGTAAAATTGTTTTTTGTTATTCTAAAAAGAATAAAAATAAAAAGTAGTATTGGATTAGGACAGAAGATGTAAAATAAGAATCCCTCAGTTCCTGTTGATATAAATACATGCTTGAAGAAAAAAGGAAGGAAGGAAGGAGAGACGGCACAACTATATATCATTTGTGCTCATTTGCATTTGGCCTTATCGTTTTAAATTTATACATTTTATAGGAATATATATGCTTGTCACAGTTTTTTGTATTCTCACTTTTTTGTCATTAAGTTTTGGAATCGAATTAATTTTTCTTTTTTTTCCTTTCTTTCTTTTCTTTTCTTTTTTTTTTTTTTAGTATTGTGTGACCTCCTTGGTAACAAAACAAAGGTGATACATTTCTGAATTCTTGAACGTCTGCAAATCTCCTTCCTCCACCCTTGCATCCGAATGGCACGTTTCTGTCCTCGGCTCCCAGATCACAGGCCTGGTCTACCAGAAGTCTGCACACGAACCTTTTGCTCTTAGCCTAGATTCTCTTATTATGCAAGCAGTGTTTTCTCTGTCTGAAACTTGTATTTTCTCCATTCTCTGGGTTCAGAAACTTCAGTGATGTATAGCTAGATAGAAGTCTGTTCTCATTAAGTTTGCCTGGGAATTGGCAAGCACCTTCTGACAGAAAACAGTTTCTCTTCAGCTTAGGGAAATTTTCTTCTATATTTATACAAGCATTAATTTCTCCCCTTCTAGTGCTTTTTCTCCCTCAGAAACTCTATTATTCACATAATAAATCTCCAGGCAAGGCCCATTCTTATCGCTTCCTTCATTTTTTTCTATTTCTTTGTGTTTTGTTCAGTGGGCTCAGCTCTTTTTTTCCCATTTCTTCTCCCAAAATCCAAGTTCAATTCTTGACAGGGACCATTGTATTTCTCGTGTCTGCTGACTTTCTAAATTCATAAATCGTACTTTGAACTTCTATTTACTCCAATTTTATCTCCAAAGGGTTATTTTTATGTATTTATTGAAATGTCCTTCTGTCTTGTGTGCTAATTATACCTCAGTAGGAGCCCCCTGTTCTCAACCAGTCTGCCCACTCTTCCTCACTCACCACCTGCTCATGGGCTCGGGGGGCATCTCTCAGCCCCCACCAAAGTCAGGCTGTGGAAAACCACAGCAAGGGGTGAACCGGAAGGACATTTTGAATGACATGGCAGATTAGTTTGATAGAGGCTGGGGGAGCTTGTGGTTTGGGGAGAGGAGAAGCCATGCGGTGTTGCGTGGAAGAGTTCCAGGGAGAGGGAAAGTCTCTTCTGGAGTCAAGTGGAGAGCAATTCACTCCTCATGTGGCTCAGCTCAGTTCTGAAGTCTTCCCTGGGACCACATGCAACAAACACGCAGAGTGCCAGAAAGATCCATCGGAATCTCTCAGTTGGGCTTTCTCAGACCACCTCAGCTTCTGCAGTCTGGATCCTGAAGCTTCTCTATGGGAGACACAAAGTTTTCTGCTTTCCACCAAGCATGTCCAAAGTCAGTCTCTGCACCTATCCAGCTCCTGGAGAATTTAATCCTCAGACGTGCTCAAGAATCCCTCAAGGGACCTATGCATGCCCAGCAGCAGCTGCCTTACCTGGTAGTTAGAAATGCAGATTCTCACGCCTCGCCTCAGATCTACTGAAAAGGAATGTACGAAATTACAAGACCCCTACATCATCTGTCTCTATTTTAAAGCATTAAAAAACCATGCCCTGGGCCATGGCCCCCAGCCATGGACACCTGCTGGTTCGTCAAAGTCATCTTGGTTGTTGGGTGGCCTTGGAAAGGAGGTGGGAGGCTGGAGGGTCCAGAAATGTACACTTCCCCTGACATTTTCTCAGAATTCCATCCTTACAGGTTTGCAAGTGTGTTTTTAGATGTTTGTAACAATTTGGTTTTCAATTCATAGAATAATGAAGTTTAGAAAGATCTGGAAGAGAATCGGTTTTCCATCATCTGATTTTCTACATGAAGTCCAAAGAGGCCCTAAAGTTTAATAACTGTCATAGAGCAAGTCAGCAGCAGAGCAAGGGGAAGAATTCAGGTCTCTTCATTTCTAGATCATAGCTTTCTTCCCTCACTTCACCACCGAGATTGTCCTGGGCGGTAATTTTTATCGATGTTCTATCAACAGATGAGTATGATCTTCAAATATTACTAGGACAAACCTAAACTAGAAGCAAATCAAGACAACAAAAACCACCACCACTTGGGGTGCCTGGGTGGCTTAGTAGGTTAAGTGTCTGCCTTCAGCTCAGGTCATGATCCCAGGGTCCTGGGATAGAGCCCTGAGTCAGGCTCCCTGCTCAGCGGGGAGCTTACTTCTCCCTCTGCCTCTGCTGCTCCCCCTGCTTGTGCTCTCCGTGCTGTCTCTCTCTCTTACTTGCTCTCGTTCTATCTCAAATAAATAAATAAAATCTTAAAAAAACCCCAAAAACACCACCACCAGAAAAGATAAAAAAGAAAAGAAAGAAAGAAGGGGGAAGGAAAAGAAAAAAAAAATCCAGTTAGTTAAAAAACAAGCCACACTTCCAAAAGTCTAATAAAATCAGATAGCTGTATCTTTCTCTTAGTCACGATCTTGCAGTATTTGGTAAAAAAGAAACAGAGAAAGAAAATTTCTGAGACAGCAGGGTCTGTATTTAATTGCGTGGAAAAACGCTTATGGCTGTGTTGGAGAGCAGTCTGCTGCAGGGACAGGAGTGGCTCACAAGCACACTGGTGCCCAGCACAGACACTGAGCACAAGCCTCTGAGAAGGGCACATGAGGGACGCCACAGGGGCCAGAGCTGGGGTGGGGCCAGGGGACATTGCAGGGGAGGGGGGTGGATGGGAGAGGGAGAAGCCGGTAGAATAGGTGGAATTATTTGACCTCATGAATACTTGATGGAACCAGCAAGTCAACTGTTAGTAGGGTATAGATGAAATTCACTAACAATTGCTTTTCTTCTTCTTCTTTTTAAAGATTTTATTTATTTGAGAGATAGAGCATGAGAGAGCATGAGTGGGGTGTAGGGATAAAGGGAGAGGGAGAAGCAGGATCCCCACTGAGCAAGGAGCCCGATGCGGGGCTCGATCCTAGGACCCCAGGATCATGATCGCAGCCAAAGGCAGACACTTAGTGGACTGAGCCACCCAGGTGCCCATGAATGCTTTTCTTGTTAGAAACTTAATATGTAAACAGAACACGCTGGCACAGACACTGTCCCCAAACGTTCGGCTGCAGCTCGGAAGTCTTGCTATATCTGTACCTTTTGTGGTCCCTGCTTGCGATGATTCCATGCTGACATTTGCCACTATTTTTAAGAGAAAGACTAATAATGCTATTAAAAAAAAAAAAAAAAAAAACAAATGAAATGCCAGTACGGGACTTACTATTTTTTTCTGCTCTATAACTTCAAGGTCTTTTACTCTCTGGGTTTCAGGTTGAGTGCCTCCGGGCATACTCTTTGGAGAAACACAGCAAAAGGAGTTAAGAAGACTCATTTTTACCAGGGACGATAGCATTTGGATGACTCTTTAGAAATGGAAAGTGTGACGTTATAAATGGAAATAATCCATGACACACACACGTTTGGGAAAGGAGTGAAATCAAAGGATCTTTAGAATGGAGCGACCTCACCCAGAAACACGGTTAAAGTCATTGGTGGGAAAGCAGGTCACCGTTTTGGAAACGTCTCTTGTCACACCAGATTATATTAGCAATCTGTTTATCGGATGGCCCAGATGGACACCCGCAAGGGAGGCTGGGAAAAGGTGATTCTCTGATATTTATACTCGAACAGATGGGTGCGTCCAACGTGCTTCAGCCTCCCGCTGCTGCCAAATTAACAGCCAAGGAGATGAACACAGATCTGACTTCCTGTATAAATGATCCTCTGTAGCATGTACTTTCTTTTTTCAAATGGCTGCTTGAATTTTACCTCTTTCATGAAATCTCTCCAGGCTAATATCTCTTGGCATGTCATCATTTAACATTTATTCCTTTTGGCTGCTTGACTTAACGTGGACACCCACATGGCTCTCTGCTACCCAGCTTTGCAGGGGAAATCAGCTCACTGACGCAGATGCAAGATGCTTAAACGTACACAAATTAGCAAATCCCACAGTTAGGAGATAAAATACGTATGACACTAAATTAATAACTTTAGTATCAATCATTGGTATAAAGCTTTGGAGCAGCTTATCCCATCATTATTAATAAAATAAGAACAATAATTATTATAAAAAGAACCACAAGGGCCGATCTGGCCATAGAATTGGCTGAGAAATGTCTGTGGGGGCTGTAGGGAGCAGAGGGACCCCTCAGGCATTTCTACTTGACAGGCTGAGGCCAGCCCAAAATATTGGTTTAACATCTGCAAATAGATCAATATAATAATCTACCATACTAGTAGGAAATAGGATTTTTAAAAAACCACGTGACCACCTCAATAGACTAAAAAAAAAAACACTTGACAAAATTTAACTCCTTTCATGATAAAAATACTGAACAAATTGGGAATAGAAGGAACTTTCTCAACCCGTTAAAGGGCATCTATAAAAAAGCCATAGTGAACATCTTATATAATGGAGAAAGCCTGACTGCTTTCCCTTGAGATTGGGAATGTTGCTGGCTCAAAATTCAGTCCCAGGGGAGACGAATCAGCCACGTCTGGGTCACCTTCCTGCTCCCTTACCCTACTGCGGAGGACAGAGAAAGAATCTGACCCTGCCCATTAGTGGGAGGCAGGGACTAGGCTCCCACCAAGATGCCCTCACAGCAAGGAGGAGGGAATTCCACAAGTTCCATTGGCTTTGTGGAAAGCGTTGCTGTTTGGTAATATTCAGGTCTCCTCACTCCAAGTTCTTTGCTATGTCACCACATTTAAGTATATCGTTGATAGTTCAAAAGATTTTTTTGAGATCTTAATTATGAACTTCAGTGTTATTAAAGAATCTATGGCCAATGGATTTTGAAATAAAGGTTGTTGTTCATCCTTGCCTCCAGACCATTCCTTCCCTGGCAGATTCCATGTCTGGTGACTCTACCCTTCTCCTGGCGCCAGGAGGAGGGAAGCCAGCAGTATGTGTCTGGTTTCTTACTTCTAGTTGCTGGACCAGGCATCCTCCAGTTAGAACTTCTAGAATGGCTGTACTTGCCATCCCTTTACCAACACGTCCCCTCCCACTGGATCTCCTCTTTACCTCTGGCAGCCTCAACCTGGGTCTAGTTTGACTCTCTGTACTCCTATGTGGATGTCCAGAACTTTCTACAGGTTAGCTCATCAGCCATCTCATGCTCTGGGATCCGCCTATCTGTCCAGCTTCCTTACCTGCTAGCTCCTCATGAGAACCCTTCACTCCAGCAATTCTGGATTAATGGGAATTTCTTAGAACACATCTTGGCGCCTTCATATATTCTACTCTGTCTGCCTGGAATGTTCTTTATACAGATAACATGTCTTTCAAAAATTAGTTTAGCATCATGACCTCTCTGAAGCCTGCCCTGATGGTGTGTCTCCCAGGTCAACCCTTGTGTCCTCTCTGCGTCCATGACATACCTATGTGTTCCCACTGTTATATTTATACTATATTTGTATTATATTATATTATATTTATATTTATATATATCTATACTATAGTCCTTGGTAGGCTGGTAGGCTGGTGTGTTACCGTTGCTGTAAGTTGTAGGACACGCATCCTAAATTATTTTGAATCTTCACTTCTCGGTGCTCTGTAAAATTCTTTAAGTGTCTATTGCCTGGAGCGCAGAGTTTCACTTCCTGGCATTTTTTTTTTTTTTAATCAACCAGAGCTGAGAGGGAGGGCAATTTTATTAATAACAATCAACTAAATCCATGAAGTACTTTAGTTTTCATAAAACAACCCGTATTTTCTAGATTGGATCAGAAGGCTGAGGCATTAAAATAAAAAGTGAAAAATAAGAAAAAAAAAAACCCTTAACAGAAGAACAATCATTAAGAGCAGTTCAACTTGGTTTAACATTTGTCACGTATATCCTGCAGGTAGGACACTGGTTAGTTACTAGGATATCGGTTCATTTTCACTAGATGTGGAACTTTGGAAAAAAAGTAAAAATATGAAGTTTCAGAATACCTGTGTGCTAGATTCCAGTTGTGAGAGTTCAGCATTGCAGATTATACTGCATAATTCTTCTGTCTTGTTTTCCTTATATGGGTTGAAATTTGGGGGCATAACCATATATGCAAATCTCCTGTTAAGATATGTATAAAAATAGGAGAACTAATGTAAGATTTTTCTAGACAGAATCTTGAACATGCCAAAAAATTACCTAATAGAATTCTAGAGGCCCAGGGGTTGAAGTCTAGATTTTGGTTTTATATATGGTTCAAATTTAGGGTGATATTCATTCAAATTTCATGACACTGATGGATTTCTCAGGGTTCTCCAAAGCAACAGAACCAATAAGATATATAAATAAAGACATTGATGTAGATAAATAGATAAGAGGAGATTTATTGTGGGAATTGGCTCACATGATTATGCGGGTTTATATATACCACAATATACCATCTGAAAGTGGGGGATTGGGAAGCCAGGGGGACTGCTGGTGTTAGTCCTGGAGTCCAAAGGCTGGAGAACCAGGAGTTCTGCTGTGGGAGTGCAGGAGAAGATGGGTGTCCCAGCTCAAGATGAATGAGAGAATTCTCAACTTCCTCCATATTTTTGTTCTTATCGGGGTCCTCAGTGGATTGGATGATGCCAGCCCGCACAGAGGAGGGTGGCTCTTCTTTACTCCATGTACTGATTCAAATGCTAATCTCTTCCAGAAACATCCTCACAGACATGCCCAGAAATAATGTTTACCAGCGACCTGGGCATCGCTTAGCATCTCAAGTTAACACATGGAATTAACAATCATGACCAGTTCAGATCGCCCCTGTAGATGACTGCAGGATGTGTCTTGTAGGGCCACATCAAAAGGTAGTTAAGCATTTGACTACCAAGTTCTGGAGCATGGTTATGGAAGGACATGTCCTCAGCAGGGAACAGAATGGCTGGGTCCTCTCCTTTAAACGTCATTCACCCATGCACCAATCACAGATTCTTCTCTTATACCAAAAATGTGCTATGGCTGGTTGGTGGAGCTTAAAGATGATGAAGAAGGGCACCTGGGCCGCTCAGTTGGTCAAGCATCTGCACTCAGCTCAGGTCATGATCCTGCGGTCCTGGGATCAAGCCCCACATCTGGCTTTCTGCTCAGAGGGGAGCCTGTTTCTACCTCTCTCTCTCTGCCTGCCGCTCTGCCTACTTGTGATCTCTCTCTCTCTGTCAAATAAATAAAGTCTTAAAAAAATTAAAAAAGAAATTAAGGTCTTTATATCTAGAAATATATATATCTATGTATTAATATTAATAAGAAATATTCTAATATACTATTTTAATATCAATAGAAGTATTATAATGTTATATTTATCATATATTTAATATTAATAAAATCTGGTAAATTTTTATAGTTTCAATCTATGTCTTGTACCTTTTATATTTAAAATATTTTGTGGATTTTATTTTTATTATTCTTTTTGCATTTCCATTTCCACTGTTTTTTTGCTTTCAGAGAAAGTACTGTTATATTGTTTCCACCCATGTTAGCAAATTCTCTTATGAATTTTAGTTTAACTAAGGGTTTGTTAAGTTTTCTGTATATAGCACCATTGGTAAATAAAATATTTCTTTATTTTATAATACATTTGATTGTACTGCCTATTTTGTTTCCCTGTCTTATGGGAATGGCTGCTGAATTTCATCAAAGGTTTTGAGCATGTATTTATAAAACATATGGGTAATAGAATACTAATCCTTTAATTTTTGAGATAATTACTTATATTAAAGGTTTCCTAATGATAAATGAACTTTGCCTTCCCAAAATAAACCATACTTGTTATTCAGTATTATATATTTTAAACTAGTTGATATCATTTACTTTATTGTGTTTAGACTTTTTGCCTCCATTTTCATATATGTCTGTTATGAATTATTATTAATCTTTAACCAGCTAAAAATTTTGGTCCTTTAGCTTTTTTTTTTTTTTTAAT
>NW_022631033.1:18312831-18320572 GCF_010015895.1 Lontra canadensis
ATATATATATATATATATATATATATATATATATATATATATTTTCCCCCAGGGGTACAGGTCTGTGAATCTCCACGTTTACAAACTTCACAGCACTCACCATAGCACATACCCTACCCAATGTCCATAACCCCCCCCAACCCCCCTCTGCCCAGCAACCCTCAGTTTGTTTTGTGAGATTAAGAGTCACTTATGGTTTGTCTCCCTCCCAATCCCAACTTGTTTCATTTACTCTTCTCCTACCACATTAACCCCCCATGTTGCATCTCCTCTCCCTCATATCAGGGAGATCATATGATAGTTGTCTTTCTCCGATTGACTTATTTCGCTAAGCATGATACCCTCTAGTTCCATCCATGTTGTCGCAAATGGCAAGATTTCATTTCTTTTGATGGCTGCATAGTATTCCATTGTATATATATACCACATCTTCTTTATCCATTCGTCTGTTGATGGACATCTAGGTTCTTTCCATAGTTTGGCTATTGTAGACATTGCTGCTATAAACATTCGGGTGTACGTGCCCCTTCGGATCACTACGTTTGTATCTTTAGGGTAAATACCCAGCAGTGCAATTGCTGGGTCATAGGGTAGTTCTATTTTCAACATTTTGAGGAACCTCCATGCTGTTTTCCAGAGTGGTTGCACCAGCTTGCATTCCCACCAACAGTGTAGGAGGGTTCCCCTCTCTCCGCATCCTCGCCAGCATCTGTCATTTCCGGACTTGTTAATTTTAGCCATTCTGACTGGTGTGAGGTGGTATCTCATTGTGGTTTTGATTTGTATTTCCCTGATGCCGAGTGATATGGAGCACTTTTTCATGTGTCTGTTGGCCATCTGGATGTCTTCTTTGCAGAAATGTCTGTTCATGTCTTCTGCCCATTTCTTGATGGGATTATTTGTTCTTTGGGTGTTGAGTTTGCTAAGTTCTTTATAGATTCTGGACACTAGCCCTTTATCTGATATGTCGTTTGCAAATATCTTCTCCCATTCTGTCAGTTGTCTTTTGGTTTTGTTAACTGTTTCCTTTGCTGTGCAAAAGCTTTTGATCTTGATAAAATCCCAATAGTTCATTTTTGCCCTTGCTTCCCTTGCCTTTGGCGATGTTCCTAGGAAGATGTTGCTGCGGCTGAGGTCGAAGAGGTTGCTGCCTGTGTTCTCCTCAAGGATGTTGATGGATTCCTTTCTCACATTGAGGTCCTTCATCCATTTTGAGTCTATTTTCGTGTGTGGTGTAAGGAAATGATCCAATTTCATTTTTCTGCATGTGGCTGTCCAATTTTCCCAACACCATTTATTGAAGAGGCTGTCTTTTTTCCATTGGACATTCTTTCCTGCTTTGTCGAAGATGAGTTGACCATAGAGTTGAGGGTCTATTTCTGGGCTCTCTATTCTGTTCCATTGATCTATGTGTCTGTTTTTGTGCCAGTACCATGCTGTCTTGATGATGACAGCTTTGTAATAGAGCTTGAAGTCCGGAATTGTGATGCCACCAACTCTGGCTTTCTTTTTCAATATTCCTTTGGCTATTCGCGGTCTTTTCTGGTTCCATATAGATTTTAGGATTATTTGTTCCATTTCTTTGAAAAAAATGGATGGTACTTTGATAGGAATTGCATTAAATGTGTAGATTGCTTTAGGTAGCATAGACATTTTCACAATATTTATTCTTCCAATCCAGGAGCATGGAACCTTTTTCCATTTCTTTGTTTCTTCCTCAATTTCTTTCATGAGTACTTTATAGTTTTCTGTGTATAGATTCTTAGTCTCTTTGGTTAGGTTTATTCCTAGGTATCTTATAGTTTTGGGTGCAATTGTAAATGGGATGGACTCCTTAATTTCTCTTTCTTCTGTCTTGTTGTTGGTGTAGAGAAATGCGACTGATTTCTGTGCATTGATTTTATATCCTGACACATTACTGAATTCCTGTACAAGTTCTAGCAGTTTTGGAGTGGAGTCTTTTGGGTTTTCCACATATAGTATCATATCATCTGCGAAGAGTGATAGTTTGACTTCTTCTTTGCCGATTTGGATGCCTTTAATTTCTTTTTGTTGTCTGATTGCTGAGGCTAGGACTTCTAGTACTATGTTGAATAGCAGTGGTGATAACGGACATCCCTGCCGTGTTCCTGACCTTAGCGGAAAAGCTTTCAGTTTTTCTCCATTGAGAATGATATTTGTGATGGGTTTTTCATAGATGGCTTTGATAATATTGAGGTATGTGCCCTCTATCCCTACACTTTGAAGAGTTTTGATCAGGAAGGGATGCTGTACTTTGTCAAATGCTTTTTCAGCATCTACGGAGAGTATCATATGGTTCCTGTTTTTTCTTTTATTAATGTGTTGTATCACATTGATTGATTTGCGGATGTTGAACCAACCTTGCAGCCCTGGAATAAATCCCACTTGGTCGTGGTGAATAATCCTTTTAATGTACTGTTGAATCCTATTGGCTAGTATTTTGGTGAGAATTTTTGCATCTGTGTTCATCAAGGATATTGGTCTGTAGTTCTCTTTTTTGATGGGATCCTTGTCTGGTTTGGGGATCAAGGTGAGGCTGGCCTCATAAAATGAGTTTGGAAGTTTTCCTTCCATTTCTATTTTTTGGAACAGTCTCAGGAGAATAGGAATTAGTTCTTCTTTAAATGTTTGGTAGAATTCCCCCGGGAAGCCGTCTGGCCCTGGGCTTTTGTTTGTTTGGAGATTTTTGATGACTGTTTCAATCTCCTTACTGGTTATGGGTCTGTTCAGGCTTTCTATTTCTTCCAGGTTCAGTTGTGGGTCCTTTAGCTTTTTTTAAAGCAAAAAGCTCGGGGCACCTGGGTGGCTCAGTGGGTTAAGCCTCTGCCTTTGGCTCAGGTCATGATCCCAAGGTCCTGGGATTGAGCCCCACATTGGGCTCTCTGCTCAGCAGGGAGCCTGCTTCTCTCTCTCTCTCTCTCTCTCTCTCTGACTGCCTCTCTGTCTACTTGTGATTTTTCTCTGTCAAATAAATAAAGAAAATCTTAAAAAAACAAAACCAAACAAAAAACCAAAAAGCTCTGGCCAGTTTTACTAAAGAAAACTTTCATGTGATTTGCGTTTCATCCGGCTGTTCTGGCATGCCCCCAATGATACCAGAATCACCTGGATCAATGAGAGACAGTGAACATACCCTGTAGGATTTCCCACATGCTGGGCCCAATTCAATATTATTGCCACTGTTAATGGTGGACACCAGTTCTGGCCAACATGGTATAGTATTCTACCTCAGATTTCCGTAAGGCTGGCTGGGCAGTTGTTGACAAGGATGACTAGTTTTGCTTTGTCAGGCTTGGTCATTTTTGGAGTCTGCTCGTACCCCAGCACGTACTTTCCACGTCTCATAGCAAGGTGGAGCCTAGAGTTGATGGAACCCAGGGACTTTGGTTTTATTTGCAACCACCATCTTCCTGTGTTAACAGCCCCAAGCTGGAGCAGCTGCCAAGGTGGATGGGAGCAAGAAAGGGGTCAGTTGGCTTCTTATTATTGAGTTGTAAAAGTTCTTTATATATGGTGGATATGAGGCCTTTCTGAGATGGTCTATGTATACCTGCAGGTCTGCAAAGCCAAAGCTATTTTCAAAATTATATTTGCCTTTTTCATTACATTGACATTTGCCCTGATGGTAAACAAACAAACAAACACTAATGGTGGGTAAAACTGTTGCCTCCTTACCATGACTCAAGGTGGTGGCACCAAACTGTCCTAGCCATCAGTATATTCTATACTACCATATCCTTGTAGCTTTAAAATATGCCTTTAAAAAAAAACCATAAGAATGTACTTCATGCAATGCAAATGATTAATTTTATTAAATTTTAACCTGATAGTATATAGATTTTTAATGTTCTCTGTTACTAACTGGAGCATTTGCATTAAGCCCCTTCCATAGCGTACCAGTGTTGGTGGAGGAAACCACCTGTACCACCGTCTGACTTGCAAGCATAATGAGCCCCACTTCTCACCAAATACCATTTTTACAGGAAGGAATGACTGATAGACATCTGGTTATTCAGACTCGGGTACTTGGCAGACTCGATCCTCAAAAATGAGTGGTGCATATGCATCAATTCAAGGAAAACGACTGGCAGTATTTGTTGCCAATGATACAATTCAAGCTTTTGAGGGAATATAGTTTTTGGAAACTGGAGGCCACCTTCATGAGCTTACCAGATTTCCAACAGTCAAAATCTTTTCTGATGATATCAGTAGGGATGGTCACAAAGGTGATCTACAAAATATTGTAGGATAGAGGCGTCAACATTTGGAGTATCAGCATAACTTAGTGAACCTTTATTTTCGAAATGATCAAGGCATGATGTTACAAAGTCATGTGTGGGTGAAAGATCCACTCAAAGTGCAAAATAAGTTGATGGGGTTTATTTTATTTTAAGTATATTATTTATTTATTTGAGAGAGAGAGAGAGAGCGTGTGCACCTGCATGGGCCAGGGGAGGGGCAGAAGGAGAGGGAGAAGATTCCCTCCCAAGCAGGGAGCCTGATGTGAGGCTTGATCCTTGGACCCTGGGGTTCATGACCTAAGCTGAAGGCAGACGCTTAACCGACTGAGGCACCCATGTGCCCTTAAGGTGATGGATTTTAATAAGAACAGTATGAAATGTTCATTGATGTGGTTTTGGATTCTGCACTGCACTTAACCTTTAAGAAATGATCACTTCTTCAGTTTTGGTCTTTTTATCTATGCTAATTTCATAGGAATGACATAACAAACTACCAGCAGCTGGGTGACTTAAAACAGAAATGTACTGCCCACATTTCCGGAGGCCAGACGTCTGGAATCAAGGTGTCCATGATCTCTCTGAAAGCTCTAGCAGAAAGATCCTCCTGGCCTCTTCTATCTTCTGGGAGCTTCAGATGCTCCTCGGCTTGTAGAAGCATAACTCCTATCTCTGCCTCCATCTTCACATGGCCTTCTCTCTGTGTCTCTTCACACTGTCTTCCTTCTGTATATATCTGCGTCCATATTTTTAAGGACACCAGTCACATTGGATACGGTCCCACTCTAATGCTCTCCCCTGAACTTGAGTAAATCTGCACAGACCCTTGTCCTAATAAGGTCACGTTCTGAGGTATTGGGAGTTAGGACATCGACATAATTTTTGGGTTGCAGAAAATCAAACCAGTAACAGCATCAAAGAGTATCTACAGCTTAACTGGAAAGGCTGTTACTTTTTCTGTAGCCAACACTCACCTGGGTGAGGCCAGATTTTCTTCATACCCTGCAACCAGAACAACAATAAATCACATTTTTTACAGGCTCTGGGGAATAGAACATTACCTTTTTCAGGTGGCAGTGGTGGTAGGACATTATTCTGCTCACCACGAGCTGACAAGGTGATTAAGGTGAAATGGAGGGACAGACCTAAGAGAGGACAACACATCACTAAGAATGAGTCAGAATATAAGGATTTAAAGACAAATACAAATGTTACTGAAATTCTTATATCACGCATGTCTGTGGTTTTTTCAGCTGGTGTGGGTTATTAAGAGCTGATATGGGCTGTTTTAACAATATAGCTGCCATTTGCGTCCACACATCACTTCATTTAGCTGAGACTGAACCCAGGTCTCCCACACTTCAATTCCAGGAACTCACCCCTAGCTTCAGTGCCTTTCTGGGAGGAAAACTAGTCTATATTCTTAAAACTCTGAGTGCTCTCTTATGTCACTCAAGACCAATAAGCATCTGAAATAATCTGGTTCTAAAGCAACAACCTTTCAGCAGAAATCAATATGACACACTAGGAGATTTTTGTTAAAAGCGGAGGGGTCCTTTTAAGTGGCTTATGCAATCAGAGCATACAACGAATTTAAAGAAAACTTTAGAGCATATGGCATTCTGATATCTTCAAAGTGTGGTTTGATGGGACCAGCAGTGAACATGAAGAGGAGGTATGATTTAAAGAAAGCTGTTGGAGTACTGTGTTGCAAATAAATTCTAAGAAGGCACTTTGCAATTCAGTTTTCTGTTTCTATTTTCTTTCCGAGTGTTTTATTGCTGCCTTGCACTCCCAAACACTATAAATGTTCCTTGCCAGTTTTACATTCTAAAATTCTAACTCAGTCGCGTTCTCTCCAAGAATCTGACACTCACGTCTCCCAGTGTACTGGAAAGAAGGAATGCCACAGCTTAGCTAAATAAGGGGATGGGAGCGTAGTCTATGTCCTTGGTAATGTGTCACCAACTCTCATTTTTATCCATCATCTCATCCCAGAATGTCAGTTTTTGCATAAAATGACCTTCAAATTCTTTCAGTCCCCGAAGTCTGCGACCCTCTGGGGATTAGGTATGACTCTGGTTTAGACCCACCAAATGGGCTCAGCGTCCTTGTTTATGAGAGCATCCCATTCCTGCGACCCAGACTGAAAGAAGAATGGTGTTTTTCAGGGCTTTTCATACTCTTTGTATTTACAGTATGGGGGCCGCCAGCTAAAGAGCACTGAGACCTCAGAGCCATCGCCCAAACCCAGGTCAGGAAGGCCAGCTTCTGCCAAGGTCGCTGGGAAGACCGGAGGCAGAGAGGGGCACCTGGGGTCCCAGTGCTGCCCTAGTTTGGAAGCTATTAAGCCCTGGCGTTTCAGTGTGAGGTCTGAGGGCCAGCAACAAAGGCATTACCTGATGATAATTTTGTTAGAGACTCTCAGGCCCCGCTTCAGACTTGCAGGATCAGAGTCTGCCTATTAAGGAGAGTTCCAGGCGATTCCTGTGCTCATTTAAGTTTGGGAATCCTTTGGTTAAGCATGGCTGAGCGCTCCTACTTTGCCCCTCAGCGTGGCAACGGCCAGGCCCCGAGTTAGGCTTGGGTGTGCTGTCCCACGGCTTGTGGGAAGACCAGCGGAGGGACGGGCGCGGTGCTCCCGGCAGCCTGGCTGGGTCTCTGGCCCCGCGGCCCCGGGAGCGGGAGGCGCAGGTGCACCCACGCCCCGCCCACGGCCCCAGCCAGACCCAATGAGCGGCGCGAGCGGAGGAAAGCCCGCCCCCGGCAGCGTGCGCGCTCCTCCCGCCCGCGCGAGGCCGGCCGCTGGCGCACAGTCGGTTCCCCGCCATGGGGCGCCGGGCGCTCCTTCTGCTCCTGCCGCGGGTGCTGGCAGCACTGGGCGGCCTCGCGGACTCCGGGACTGGTGAGTGGGGCCGCGGGCGGGGCTCCCGGGAAGGGACCGCAGCCCGCCTCGCGAGGTACAGGGGTGGCGGGCTGGGGTTGGGGGCGCTACACAGGGCGGGAAGGGAGCCTGGGGCATCCAGGCTGGCGAGCGTGACGCCCCCCACCCCGCGTTCTGGAGTGACTTTCCATAGAGGAGGGTGACATCGGGCCTTCTGGGGGGCCGCCAGATAAGTCGCGTGGTCCCCTGCTTTTCTGCGCTTGACTCCCCGTCCTGCTCAGTGGGTGGAAAGGTAAGTGGGCTCAGCGGACACCCTTGGGGTCTTTCCTTCATCCTTCCCCAAGCGTGTGGGAGGGAGCTCTCTGCACCCCTGAGGGCAGGTACACTCTCTTCGTTCCTCCAACGGCCTGGCCTAGTGGGATTTGCTTTCTAGCCCTGGTCTCCTAGGGGACCTCCAGCTCAGGGTTCCCCAGAGAGCAGATTTACCCTGGGTGGAGGCCGGGGGCCGGGGGGGGGGGGGGGGCCGCAGGACATGACCCCCCCCCGGAAACAGCAGGGGGGGGGAAGGGGGGGGGGGGGAGGGGGGGGGGGGGGGGAG